>NC_056745.1:524884199-524949199 GCF_019279795.1 Protopterus annectens
AGGAGTTTCGATTATGGCTCCTAGTTTGCAGTCATCTGTGAACTTCATTAGCCAAAGACCTTCTGTGTTAGCCTGTACTTCAGAGAAGTAGATACCAAACAGAAGAGGACCCAGGACTGAACCCTGTGGTACTCCACTTGTCACTGGTCTGAAGTTGGATTTGGAGTCTGCTACTTTCACAGTGTGGGTTCTGTCAGTGAGCCAGTTGGCAACTCATCTTGTGACATAGGGATTTATACCTAGTTTAGTGAGTTTATCTATAATTCCAGAGTGGGGGATGGTGTCGAAAGCCTTGGCAAGATCTAGATAGGCTGTGTGAACCACCTTACCCTTGTCTACAGCTTTGGTGACTGCTTCAAAGAAGTCTATCAGGTTTAGGAGACATGATCTGCCTTTTACAAACCCAAACTGGGTGGGATCCAGAGTTTGGAGATTACCAATGTCTTTGTTTATAAATTCCATAATGATACGTTTCATGGCCTTGCAGACCAGGCTCATCAGGCTAATGGGGTGGTAGTTCCTGGGGTCCGTGTTGGCTCCCCCCTTGTGGAGTGGGATAACTGTTGCTGTGCGCCATTCAGCAGGCACAAAGCCTGAGGTGAGGCTATGATTGAACATGGTACTTAGGTGGGGTGCCAGTTCGTTCTGTAGTTCATGTAGAACGCAGCCTGGGATGTTGTCTGGTCCCATGGATGCTGTGTTCTTGGCTTTGGAGAGTGTGGTTTTTACCTGTGCAGCCGTGATTACAGGAACTTTGCATTCTTCTGATATAGAGATGGGCTCTTTAGGGGGTGAGAGAGGGGTAAAGTTAGCACTGAACCTATCTGCCAAGATGTTGGCAATATCAGTTGGGTCTGTATATTTAGTGCCATTGTGCTGTAACTCAGAGCAGATCTGAGTGTTGCCATTGAGATTCTTGGCATAGCTATAGAATGCTTTGTGGTTGTCTTTAGAATCAGTGGTGATTTAGTTTTCGTAACTAGCTTTGGAGGATTTTATCAGGGATCGCAGCTTCTTATTGAGGCTGACCAGGGAGCTCCTCCACTCGTGGGATTTTACTCTCTTTTGCAAGAGTTTCTTCCTTCTGTTGTAGAGTTTGTTTATGGCAGGGGACCACCAGATTGGCTTCCTTTTTTTGGAGGATAGCGTCTTGGTTCTGTTTGGGATAGCACAATCCATGCACTCATGTAAGTGCTTATAAAGTGCAATTGTGTAGGATTCAGTAGTTGTAACTGTATTGTCATCTGCATGGGTGTCATGAAGTTCACCACTTCTGTCTTAAGAAGCATGAAGTTGGCTTTGGAGAAATTTTTACCATGGTTTCCTTAATGGGGGGTGGAGGCAGGATGTGGATATCTAGGGTAATTAGCTTATGGTCGGATCGGACCAATGAGGCGTTGACTTCAGGTGTGGAACACCGGTCACTCATATTGGTAATGACTAGATCTAGAATATTGTTGCCCCTGGTGGAGGTGTGGATAAGTTGATCCATGGCATTGGAGTTTATGAATTCCAGAAAGCATTGAGCAAAGGAGTTGGTACATGAGTAGTTTTCCCAGTTAATGGTGGGGTAGTTGAAATCGCCCATTATTAGGGTGTTTGGTTGAATCCTAATATTTTCCAGTACATCAAGAAAAGAGGAGTGGGAATCCTGGGGCATGGTGGGTGATCTGTAGCAAGCTACAATTTGGATTGCAGTTTTGCCCAGAGTTAGTTGCACTTGGATAACCTCGGCTGCATTATGCTGAGCAACTAGCCTGGAGGTGTGGATATCCTTAATGAATATGGACACACCTCTGCCTTTGGTGTTCCGGTCCAGGTTACATGGCTGAAAAGTGTGGTATGAGTTATAGCCTGGTAGTGCAGGGGTGCTCTCTGGAGCCTTGAACCAAGTCTCAGTCACTGCACAGATATCAATGTTCTCCATTTTAAGGAGTGCCTCAAGTGAGTGCATTTTGAGATTTAGACTTCTAGCATTGAGTAGCATCATTCGCAGCTTTTGCTTTCCTGTTCCTGTTACGGTGGTGAATTTGTCATTTGAACCTTGCCTAAAAAAGGCACTATAGGGGTGGCAAGAACCTTAGCCAGTATCCGGAATCCCAGGGGTGACAGATGCAGACCATCTCTGGCAAAGCATCGTGGTCTGTCGAAAATGTCATCCCAGGCAGACAGATACTGGATCCCTTTAGAATGGCACCAGAAGCTTAGCCAATTGTTGAAGTCAATCATTTTGTCCTTGTACTGTGACATCATTCTGGGTGATGACAGAATGCTACTCAGGGCTAGGGTCATACCTGCCTGGGCTACAAGATCAGAGAGCTCTTCCATGTCTCTTTTCATGTAGTCCAGGGAGGTACATCTCAGGTCGTTCACACTAACATGGACAATGACAGTCATATTTGTACTTGTTGTGGAGTGACCTGAGTGCGTGGGTTATGTGGTGGATCCTGGCACCTGACAGGCAGCTGACAGTAACTTTCTCCTTGTTTAGCCTGGTGAGTGGGACATCAGTGTGCCTGACTATAGAGCCGCCTATGACTAGTGCGTTGGGTACATTATTTTGCCTTATTGGCTGTGGTTGAGTGGCACACTGAGTCTGTGGGCTATGTGTCATTTGGGTTGTGTTTGGGGGTGGAGGTTGCTTGCATTTCTGCTTTGGAGGTCTCTGTTGCTTGAGCAGATTATTATTGAGAGCCTCCGCAAATGTTTTTGTGTTTCTATGTGTGGATTTTGGTGGTGTATATTTAATGAGACTATGTGATGAGTGTGGTGTGGTGCAAGTGTTTACCTTCTCCTCTTGACTGTCAGTTCAGTCTTGATTGGAGAAAGTTTTACCTCCAGTTTGGCTAGATAAGTGCATCTCTCACAGGTTGTAGTGTTGGGTGCAGGTATATGCCACAACAATAACTGTGTTCTTTGATTCTTAATGCATATGTTGACCTTCATGTCGGTATCCAAGATGTTTATTTATTGAATCTGATTTGTTTAGACAGCAGGTGGGCTGTTCCAAGGATCCTTTTCAGTCACAACAAAGTGAAGTTGATACTAATAACACAAAAACACTGGTAGTGCCTAAATAAAACCACTATGACTTTATTAACATTGACTGACTTAGCGCTTTCACCCATATCGTCACAGCCTGAGCCAAAAGGCAGTACAGTGTTTATTTAAAGTGATATATTTGACAAGTTACATGTGTGGCACATAACATCTTCATGTTTCAACTGGACAGAAGAAGTATTGCATAGACAACCAGGACCTAACTGTGGAGGATGCATCATGTTTCAGCCATGCCAAGTGAGAAGTTGCAATAAGAAGTGGGTGATGTCATTGTAGAGCTTGTGACACTTACGGTTCAGGAAATCCAGCAAGAACTCTAGCAGGTATTCATATCCACATAAGAGAACCAGCAATAGGAGTGATATATGCAAGGGTATATGGGAAGTTTTTTAAGAGTTAAAACAACAATCTGCCATGTAGATCATTAACTGGAAGAACATACAAGATGTTCTGCAGCAACTTAGAATTATAAACTTATGGAGTCTTTAGACTCTGGAAGGGTCCACTAGGTCACAGCTGTCATTCTTATGAAACTATCACCAGATACCTAGACACACCTCATTGAGATTGTTTGCATCCACATGAAATTTGCACTGCTGACCTCATGCAAAGTAGCAATCAGATTCTGAAAACAACCAAATGAAGGAAGATGACTTTGCTTGGAGTCAGTGGTATTGTTAAGTGGCACCATTGTCTCCATTAAGAAAGAGACCATACTGTATGGCTGCAGAGGTGCAGATGTCTTTAATACAATTGCAGCACTAGCTGGTGGTGCATTCCAAAGCATAACATGGGAACAGCCACTGCTATCCTTACCTCTCATAAGTTGTTTACTATCATGTCTGATATCCATGGTAGTTCATACATGAGCTGAGTCAGCAGCTTTTCACATCATCTTCAAAGCAAGAAATTGTTTGGGTAACAATATGTTGAATCTGTCATTGAGGGCAGTATCTTTGAGTTAGTTCAGTGTTGTGGACACTACTTTCACCTTACATAGTCATGACAGCTATACCCAGTAGGACTGCAGCCCAGTAACATATATAGATACAGGACTACAGCTTGCAGGTTGGACATATTTGTTTGGGGGGGATTGGTAATACTCTGATTATGCCACTTTATATTGTTATTTCAGTACATGCATGAGTCTACTTCTGTGTTGGTCATATCTGTACCTATTGTGTAGCTAGATATGTAGCTAGGTGGCTGATAAATTATTCCATACCACTAGCACACAACGCTGTATCCCTGGTGTATGAATACCCAGTGTATGTTATTTTACTCAGTGCTGTTTAGATATCCTGTTGAATGCCATTCAGACCTCTGTGTGGCTAGATAAAGCCCTATTCAATGTGTTAACACAGATGTAAACAAAAAAAGGTGGCAAAGGATTCAAAGGAATATGGCAACAACAAAGTACACCCTTTACCGACATAAGTACATAACAGCAGCCATTATAAAACATACAATGTTTTAAACAATACTGGAGAAAATGGACTGAAAGGAACTTAGGTGCAGCACAAAATAATAATTCAGATATACCTAATAACAGAGATTATTAATATGAATAAGAAGCATAGGAAGATAGGTTATGGGACTTAAATGACCCTTTAGAGTTTCTCCTTCTTCCCAGCAGATCTGAGAGGTTAGTGAATTATTCCATGGAAGGGAGGAAATAATCTAGTTGAATCTACAACTGGTTCAATCAACATATGAAAAAAGGTTGAGAAAATAGGGGGAAGAGGGAGAGACAGGGGCAGAAATGCCACCACTGAATTATTTTTATTATTTGAAAAGGAATTTACTTTATACCTAGTTTTAAATAAATTAAATAACAGGAAGCTAAACTTTGCAATTAATTATAAAGATCAAGAAGTAACACCACAGGATCTTACAGATAAATGTAATAAAAGAGTATATTTAACCCACAGATAAATAATATAGTAGGAGTTTTTGAAAAAAACTTGTGAAAGAGACATACACAATTTTTGCTCAAAACATAAACAACATACGAAAAACTTAACCAAAAGTGAATTTTCCTTGTGAAATACCCTAATTAAGGATAGTTCTATAAGAGCTATGAAAGCTGATAAAGGTGGGGTATTGTGTTGGATGATTCTATAGATTATGTAAGTAAGATGTTCGATATGTTATAGGATACCAATAGATATAAACAAGTACCAAATAATGCAATTAAAGTAGCCTACAACAATAGATCTAATATTAGATGATCTTTTAGCTCAGTGTATCATAGATACAAAATTATATAGTTTTTGATCAACTGAATTTTAGTGATCCCAATAATCTTCGGGATAAAAACATTATCCAGCCTCCATTTTAGGCTAACAGCAACAACCTAAAGTTCAAAAATTCACATGTAAGCTGTGTTCACCAATAGAAAGTTGAAACCTATTTTGTCTATAACTGACCGTCTACTTCATCATTCATTGGATTATTTAAATAGAATAAAACAACAATTGTGGAATGAAACAGTAATATTTTAACTATAGATGTGGTAGACCTTTTTTCTTGTATTCCTCATACAATCAGGTTGTAATTATTCCAGGAAGCCTTAGTGGGTTGTACCCTTTTGACCAACAAGGATGCAAGATTAATAGCAGACTTAATGGAAGCAATATTATCCATAATTCTTTTTATTAAAAGGGAGAATACTATAAACAATTAAAAGGGGTAGCAATGGGGGCTAGTTATAATAATATTTCTGCCAACCTTGTAATGTATGAATAAGACAAGAAATATCTGAAGAAATCAATATATAACATAAGTTACAATCCTCATTTAAGATACCTTAATAATTTGTTTTTATTATGGTTAGATTCTGGAACAAAAGCAAGTTAATTTGTTGAATTTCCAAATAGAACAACAGACGTTCTTAAGTTCATACACACAATTAGTACTCAACAAGTTAATTGTTTTGAAGTTATGATTATAAAAAAGGAAGACAGGTTAATTTCAACTATTTACTAGAAACATACTTTTTCCGGTGGGTACCCATACTCATCAATGGATTTATTAAAAAAGTTTAGTAAAATGAGAATTAATTAGGTTGGTAAAGATGGAGTCTGTATATGAAAAAAACATAAATTGGAGAAGACAGTCTTTGAAAGAGGTTGTCTGGATGAAATGCTTATGAAAATCAGTAATGAAGTATCTGCTAATTTGGGAAAAAGATACAGAACATTTTAGGCATAGATTTATCATACTATACAACACATGGAAATTACAATTTTTTTGCTCAAGATCTGCCCCCCCCCAAAATAAAATTCAAGAGTTTTCAAGATCATTAGTTTTAAGGTACAGCAATGATTCGATTTATAGTAAAGAAATAAATTGGAGTGTTTTAAAACCAGTGATGAAATTTATAAGGTAGTTGAAGAAAATCCCAATTTTATATATAAAGTTAGCAGGAATGTGAAGACCACACTTGAGAATGATAATACAACACCTCTTAATACCCATAAAAGTGATGAACGAGTTAAACAAAAGTGTGGGTTTTGCAAACAGTTGCTATATATTTTGTCAAAAGAGCATGTTATATTAAATAATTTTTGTTCCTCTAATATTATATTCCAGAAGCGGAATTGTGGAACAACAGGAGTGGTATACCTAGCACTATATTAAAGCTGCCATTATTTTATGTCAGTAAAATGGAAGGGATGTTATGGAAGAGGATATAGGAACACTGTTACAATATCACCAGAAATAAATATAAACAGTGACCTTTATAAACATTCCCTAAGTTGCATTAATTTTAAGCAGTATAATTTTGGAATATTAGAGGAAGTAAGAACAGATATGAGGGGTGGACTTTGGAAAACCAAAATGTAGGCACTTGTATGCCAGTTCAAACTTAATGCAACAAATCCACCAGGGATAAATTTATATATATATATATATATATATATATATATATATATATATATATATATATATATATATATATATATATATATATATATATATATATATATATATATATATATATATATATATATATATATATATATATATATATATATATATATATATATATATATATATATAGATCTAGGACTTTTGATCGAAACATCAAAAGTCCAAATCCATAATTACCACACATACTTTATTGAAAGCGCTTTTACCGAAAAAGTGCTTACGGTAAAGTATGTTTAAAAAAAAACATTAAACCTACCTCTATGCAGGGGGGGGGGGGAAGCTCCCTGCACCCCCCTCATGTGGGGGGCTACACCCCCCCACTTTAATATTCTCACTCCGAGGTCGCACTACAGAGGGGAAAAGGGAATTTTCCCTTATCCACACCGTAGTATGACTGGCACAACAAGCATACTTATCCGAAAGTGCTGCTTCAGTGAACAGCACTTTCGGTTAAATATGATCGGTGATTTCTGCATCGGTGGAAAGTGCAGTCGGGGATCTGTATGGATCCATTATCTATAAACTCTATACTTACATTAACAGCAGCAAAATTACAAAAAGAGTTATTTAAGAAATACTTGTTTACAAAAGTAAATAAATAAAATTAAATTAAATTGCGGTGTTCTGAAGGATTTTTATAGTTATCATACAGATATTATTTCTTACTATTTGATTCTAATATACATATATTTATTTATAAATGATATAAGAATACAATACAGTTTTGCATTTTATAATGAAAAACATTTTTATATATCTATATACATATTCTTAATTATTTTTAAGATAATTTTGAAGTGATTTTAAAATAATTTTTAAGTATAATTGGTGGTTGCAAAATATTCAACACTTTTTTTATTTATTGTCCCATTACATAGAAACTAAATTATTTCTCAAGCTCTATATGGTATTTATGACAATATACAGTTTTTATTGGCCATATGTGAATAATAATAATAGTAAAACTATGACTGTGGCATTGCATTCAGTTTTTAATTCATGCACAATTATGTCATTATTCTATAGTTTTATACATTTTTATATGTAATATCAATGAAATTTGACTAACTAGAAGTGTTTTCCTATTATGTCATGGTCTAATTTATTAGTATTGAATTATTTCATTGTTATCTTTAAAACTAATGGTGGGATAATCATGTGACTAGTGAAACATTATTTAATGAGGGTTAGTTTCGCTGTAAATAGCTCTGATATAGTCCTATATGCTGAAATAGAACAAAGCACTAAACTTTTTGGGATAAAATATTTAACTTGATTGCTGTTTTTGTGCTTACTCCAGCTTATTGAAGAAGCTTTGTGCGACCATTTTTTTGGTTAACACTGATGTAAGCCTACTTCATGTGCTAGCATGTGCAGTATCTTGTGTAATAACAGTTTCCAGTATCTCTGTGTGATATATGCCATCCTTATTACCTTCAACATATACATTAAATCAGCATTTTATATATATATATATATATATATATATATATATATATATATATGTGTGTGTGTGTGTGTGTGTGTGTGTGTGTGTGTGTGTGTGTGTGCTGTTGTCACTATATGCTGCATGTTTTTTATCTGGTCCTTGATAACCAGGCAACCAATATATACTTGTCCACATGGCTGTACAGTTATGTCACCCACCTAGTCTTGGTGAGTAGTTACCTTTCATTGTCCTTTATGAACTACTCTCATGTATGTCTGTCTTGCAGTTTTGGTATGCAACAGGTTGTATTGTTTTCTACTCTTTTTAGACTAACCACACGTAACACAGAGCTGTGTTGTGACATGTTTTACTTGCAGTTTCATTATAAATTTCAGACTGCAAGCAAAATAGAGTAGTATTGCTGGAATTGAATTCATCCTGAAGTCTTGGTGAGTACCTTCATGAGGTGGACCCTGTGTTATCACAAAATCTCACAAGACAACACAGATATATGGGCTGTATTTTATATAACATATATTATAAATAGAAGTAAATTCAAAAATAAAAATGATAGCTAGGTGCACAAGACCCAGGATAAAAAAGTGCTCAATCCTAGTAGGTACACTGGTGCCAGGACTCGAAAAAATGACAGTGTAAAATCCTCAAGACTCAGAAACATTCCTACATGGGGCTAGGCCAGGCCCAGGGGGAGGATGGCCCCCTTGTTTTAGAAGGATATAGTAGTCCACAAAAATCACAAAAACTGATAGGCAAAAAAGAGCCATAAAGATGGTAGCATGGACTACTGAGGATAAGAAAGAAATTATGCATTGTTACTATTATGCAAGAAGCTCAGAATTTCCAGACAGAAGATATTCTAAAAGATTAAGAGAAATTAGAGGAAAGAAAAACACTTGCACAAGAAAAACTGTTAGAAGCTTCAAATAAAAAATTGTGTTCATTACTACAACAGATTTATGAAAAATATTATATAGACCAAAAAACCCTTGGGCAGTTTAGAAAAAGAAGCAACCGAGGAAGTGCGACAAAAATAAAGAAGAAAATCTAGAAATTTTAGAAGGCTATAAAAAAGAAATATGGACATGGGAAAGAAAGAGAGATCTGATATGGTACAATATTTTTGCAAAGGAGAAAGACAAATTAATCAATACAAAAAAACAGTCCCAAATATATTTGAAGAGAAGCACAGACAGAGGCATCCTGATATGGAAAATTGCACAATACAAAAAATAAGATCACAAAAAGGGAATGCAGAACAAAAGATTAGTAAAGTAGAAGTTAAAAAAAATAAATTTGAAGTTATGGAATACCTGCAAAGTGAAGGATTTAATGTAGACAGTCTAACACAAGTTATATCACAGCATAATGGAACAATGAGTCCCCCAAGGAAGGAGACAAAGGAGGTGCAGGAGACATCTTAAGAAGAAATATGGATTTGGGAAAGAAAAAGAGATTTAATATGGTGCAATATTTATGCAAAGGTGAAAGCAAAACTAATCAATACAAAAAGAGCATCACCAAAGATATTTGAAGAGAAATATAGGCAAAGGCATCCAGATATGGAAATTTTACAATACAAAAAATAAGAAAACAAGGAGGAAAAGTAGGAAAGAGGATTAGTAATGGAGAAGTTAAAGAAATCAAAACTGATGTTATGGATTACCACCAAAGTGAAGGATTTAGAAAATCTATGATAACATCACAGCAGGATAGAGCAATGGGTGCTCAAATTAAGGAGAAACTAATGGAGCAGGAAACATCTGATCAGTTGTCATATGAAAATATTTTGGAGCCTTCCATAGGAAATCAGTACAAAAGTTCAGTTGAAGTTGCTCAGGAAGGGATGGAATAGGGAACTGTGGCAACTCTGACATAGTCAAGTTGTGCAGTGATAGGCCAATGAGTTCCCATATGAAAGAGCAATGGATGACACAGGATGAAACCGCAGAGAATGTGGCACAGGAAAATGCTCTGGAACTTTCTATAGAATACCCGCAGGAAATGGAGAACAAATAATGTGCCTTCAATTTAGAAGACAATGATCTAAGAAAAGAGTTGTTTGATTTAATAGAGATGGCTAGACATAGTAAGATCAATGAAAGAACTAGACTGCAAAAAGTCAATAAAACCCAAAAAGTTAGAAGTTTGTTAAAACAAATGAGCAGAATAATTAGGACTCCACAAAGATTCATGTGATATAACAAAAGTAAACAGGATATATTATTTTGCAGCTAAATTAATAACAGATAAAGTCTTACCACAAAAGCACAGGGCAGTAAGGGAAAGGAAGGGTAGAAATCAAATACCATCAGGGAAGTATCAAATAGAGAAAACTATAAAGCAATTAAGACAAGAAGTGTCACTGTTAGAAAAGTATAGAAGAAGGACTAGATTAAAAAAAATACTCAGAAAGATAAACATGATAAAAGCAATGTGTAGTCATAATGGAAACTGCAATAAGGGGAAAAACCTAAGTGTGGCATGGATAGACTACACAAAAGCATTTGACAGTATCCCACATTCATGGACAAAATAGTGCTAAAAATGCATAAGATACACCCTACACTGATTGATTACCTTACAGCAACCATGAAACAGTGGCAAACCACTTTGCAGTTAAGCCATGATAAAGGACAAAAAATTATTCCTGGGATAAAAATTCAAAGGGGAATATTCCAGGGTGACTCTTTGTCACCACTGCACTTTTGTCTTTCCCTTAACCCATTAAGCTGTCTACTTAACAGATTAGATCATGGCCACAATTTGGCTCCCAGAAAACAATGAAGTGCAAAGATTTCTCATCTTCATTTTGTGGATGATTTAAACAGTATAGTTCATCAGATGAGGAACTGGAAGCACAACTGCAAGTATTCAAAACTTTTTCAGATGATATAAGAATGTCATTTGGTCTTGAAAAATCTGCAAAAGCAACCTTTAAAGCAGGAAAGCTGCAGTACCAAGAAAACACCAGTTTGGGACAGGAATGTGATGATATAAAAGAACTTGAGCAAGAGGGAGTGTATAAATATTTGGGAATTGATGAAGGATCAACAATAAAACATGAACAAATACAAGTAAAACTTAGTAAAGAATATTTTGTAAGACTAAAATTAATATTTAAAACAGCATTGACATCTAGGAACAAAGTCCAAGCTATAAAACAATTTACTCTTTCTGTCCTAACTTACAGTTTTGGAGTGATTGACTGGCCCCAAAAGGTGTTGGATAGATTAGACAGGAAAACAAGAAGGATGGTTCATGCTTATCAAATGATTTATAAAAATCAGTGTATACCAAAATTATATATTCCCCATTCTGAAGGAGGTATGGGCTTCCTCAAAATTAATTACATGTATAGATCTGCAATTGTACGACTGCATACATATCTGTTGACCTCACAAGACCCAAATGTAGCGAAAGTTTTAAAACATGAGGAGAATAAGTTTAAGATGACTTCCCTGCTTAGTTTAAAAGAAGCATATTGGTGTCAAGCGGGAATGGAAATCAAACCAGAAGTAGATAAAAATCAGGGAGCAACCGAATGTCCCAAAACACAAAAGAAAGAATATAAGGTGAAGGATCAGATGAGAAGCCAAGAAATGTGGAAAATGCATAAATATAGTTGTAAGTATAGAAAACTTTTGGAAGAACTTTGCATTGATCAGGTCTGAACAAAGGAATGATTAAGCAAAGATTTATTTAAAGCAAAAGGTGAAACATTAATAGTAGCGGCCCAAGACAGTGGACTACATATACGTTGGTTTACAAAGTCAATTGAACACCCGGGAGAAACAGACAAATGTAGGTTTTGTAAAACAGAATTGGAAACTCACACATCTTGTTGCTGGTTCTGATATACTAATGCTGAAGGACTATATACTGAAAGGCATAATAATGTGGCAAGAGTGTTGCATTGGAGATTGTGTAAACATTTTAATACTGAAGTAGCTGAAAAACACTGGAAACATGAGTCTCCTTCTTACGGCTTTTCCTGGTTAGGGGTCGCCACAGCAGATCACCTGTCTGTTCATGATTGGCAGTGGAGTTTTATGGTGTCAAGTTGCCAGCCCAGTGCCCAACCTTCCATGGAAGGCACACACACGCACACACTCACACCTAGGGCCAATTTAGAGTATCCAATCCACCTACAGCATGTCTTTGGGATGTGGGAGGAAACCGGAGCACCCTGAGGAAACCCCATCGACCACAGGGAGGACATGCAGACTCCGTACGGAGGGCACTCCAGCCAAGGATCGAACCAGAGAACCTCTTGCTGTGAGGCGGCAACGCTAACTGCTGCACCACCATGGTGACCCCTACTGGAAACATGAGTCACAAAGCATTATAGAAAATGATGAGGTTTATATCACATAGGATTGCCCATTACCAACAGTTCAAAAAATAGATGTGAGAAAACCAGATATAGTAGTCCATGAAAAGAAGACAAAGGTAGTATTGATGATTGAAATTGCTACACACAGTAATTACAGTGTCTTATGTACAGAGAGACACTAGGATTTGCAGGCAGAAATGAGAGCAATGTGGAAGAAAGATACCCAGACAGTTCCAATAGTAGTAGGAGCAATGAGTCTTATAGAAAAGAACTTACAATCATACTTAGATATGTTACTGATACATGTAACTCTGTATGAATTGCAGAAGGAGTCATTACTGGGCACATTGCGGGTGCTTTGAAGAACCCTTCTGGCTAACATCAAAGATTGAAACAATGCTAATTTCATGAACTTTAATCATACTTTGACCTGGGAATGCAGTCCATTCCTGTCATGGCATTAGAAACCCAAATGACTTGGAGAAATTAAAAAATATACATTTTCTATATGGATTACACTGCAGTGGTGGTGCTGCGGTAACATTGTCGCCTCACAGTAAGATGTTGTCCTGTTCGATTCTCAGCTAGAGCATCTTCTGTGTGGAGACATGCGTGAATGGGTGTACCTTCATTGAAGGTTGTGCATCAGGGCTGGCAACTCAGCACATAAAAATCTACTGCCAATCATTAGCGGACTGGAGTTCTGCTGTGGCGACTCCTAACCGGGAAAAGCCGAAAGACACAACAACAACATGTTCTGTATGGATTACATCATTCATGCATCACTGGAAGGCTTTGTTCAACACACAGGCCTGTTTAGGTTAGGACACAGTTTCCAGCTTTCATTATGGCTGTATCTCTGTTATATACTGCATGTATGGATACCATAGCTTGCAACCATCCAAATTTTTGCAGAATGTCCAGATTTTTGCCTCATATTTTTGGTCTATTCCTCAGAAAATTTGTGGTTTTCTGGTAAATTGGTGGGATGCTTCAAGGACTGAAGTCACTAAATAATGACATACATTTGAGTTTCAGTCATCAAATCCTTCAGAACATGTATGTTAACACAAACCCTGTTAACCCTGTTACTCTAGTCAACTTTATAAGTTCATAAGTGCAATATTCAAAATCTGTTCTTATTTGTGGGCCTTTGTCTCCTCATTTTATTAGGCTTTGTCCAGATTTCTTGCACTAATAGGTTGAGAGGTATGATAGAGACATATTTTTGGGTGTATATCTACAGGCCGTACACTTCAGATTGCCATGGCAGACATGACTAGTGTGTTTCCTATAGTGCACTGCAAGTTACTCATTTGATTTACTTATTTATTTTGCCGTGGTCACAAAATAACCATTGAGTCTCTCCACAGCTAGCTCATTTGTTCTCCCTGGAGTGACATTCCTATGGCCCAGTCATTCCTCCTACAAGCAAGGGTTGAGCAAACCAGGACTGGTTCTTCATTTGTGTGGGGACTAGAGTTTTCTTCTTATGGTCCTAACTCTCTTCCCCCAATGTCCAGTGTATATATTTCTGGGACAGTATGCAAAAGAATTAGTACAGGGCTGCCACTCACCCACTCACTTCCATGAGAGACATCAGCCGCAAATTACCCCACCTCCTAGTATGAACTCACTGTGTATGTTTTTCCGACATCCATCAGGGAAATTGGTGTGCTTTGTGTCCCAGACATATGCCCCCCTCCATCTGAAAGAGAAGTCAGTGTACTAAGCACCTTCACTCCTTTTCCTCTCCAGCTATTACAGCAGGTGTCTGAGCCAGTAATCGAACTCTGGTCACATGGGTCATAGCCAGGGCTTTATTCCTCTCTACCAATGGAAGTGGCATATATTGTGAATTACTCGCAGAAAAAGAGTTCATGTTTTATCGTTGATCCTTCATCAGTTCTCAAAGTGGTAACAAGAATGCAAAATGTTAACCCTACTGCTTTTCATAAGAGATTTGATGTATAAGGAAAAAATATTTATTTTGTAAATTTAAGTTAGAGGAAGCTGATAAAACTGCCATTTTGCTTTTAAAAATTGTATTATGTTGCTTGTTTAATTCAGAATGTAAAGATCTGTTTATAAAGTGAATGTATTATCCCCACCATTAGAATTTGTCAGTAGACAACAAGAAAAACAAGGCCTGTTTTGTTTAAAAATGTGCCCATCAGAATATCATTAAAATGGATTTCTACTTCAGATACTTGTCTGCAGAACTGACATAAACTGAAATATAATACCAGCACAAATGAAGATCATATAAATAGTTCTTTCTGGCATAACTTTAGGAGATTTTGACAGCTAGACAAACGTGACTGTAAATTCTACCTAGGCATGTTTTAAGAGGTTATAAACACTGTGCAGTGTTGTCATTATGAAAAACAGACCATTTTTTGACTTTTTAGAGAAATGTCTATAAATGAGCCTTAACTAATTCAAGTTATGTTTTCTGGGAGAATACATTGGGCAGCCACTGCACCTTAATTGCTGCTGGTTTCAAGAAGGAAGCCTACCCCTGAACCCTGAACTCTAATACATATCTACCTACACTGAAAGTACAGAGGCAAGCTACATAATTCCTTTTGTGCCAACAGCTATTCATATCCCATACTGAAGGATGCAAGTAAAACAAGAATCTACAAGCTCGGCATACTTTTCCTTTTCAAGGAATTACTGCTAAATTGCATTCTTCCTTCAGTTTAATTAAGGACTTTCCTGCTGTAGGCTTTTATTTCTTTACATATGGATGTTTTTTTTCTGAGAAATGTTGCTGACTGAAATAATGAAAACAAATAAATTTTGCATAAAAATTCAAGATTTTTCTTCATTTCTAAATCAGGTCTGAATGTTTGGGTTTTGGTCTTATAAAGCAAAACATGCACTAAAGGAAAAAATAAATCAAATAAATGATGCTTGTAATGCAGGCTGTAGCATGAGCCTAAAATATCAAATATTGTACCAACAGAGTTTCTGTCAACAAAAAAGAACTAACAAAATACTACTGGAAATATTTATATGAATTAGGAAATCATCTGCATTCTGTTATTGTATATACAGCTAAACAACTTAAAATCATATCATTACTGCTCCGTTTACTCGGTTGACTGTATGAAAGCTATATAAATAAATATTTAAATTATATTAAACTGCTAGAGCTTGTGCAGTCCAGAAAGTGCTTGCCATGTCTTCTAAGAGTTAGGTACTCTATAAACTGGCTGCCCTTGGGTGCAGAAAAATGATTTGCATTTTATTGCTTTTACTTTAATTCATAAGTGTTATAGTAAGATTAGCATTTTCTGTCATAATCCTGAACAATATAAATAAGAAATACATGAAAAACAACAGCAAATTGTATTCTGGGCAGTTAACACAAATATTACAGATGAAATTATCCATAGATTATTTGTTTAGGCATCACTATGGGAAATATAATAAATGCATGCGAATCAGTAAATGACTGACTGACCAAGTGATTTCCGTTTGTTAACCGTGGTAGAACACTAATCCCACTAGATCGTTTTAGGCTCAGGCTGGGTACATTCAATTACAATGCAACAAGGTAACTACTGATATTATAGTACAATTAAGTTAGGTACAATTAAATAGTTAGAAATGAGTCATGTTCAGCAAATCTATTCACAGGCTGTTTTAGAATTACAGTCACCCCGAGGTTAGTAGTACAGAAACAGTGAGTGAGTAAAACAGGTTGAGAGCTACATACAAGTACATACAGGTTGATTTTAAACTAACATAAGGCCTACCTAATTTGAAAGCCCTCTTGCTGGAAAAGAAGTAGCAGTATAATGCTAGTTACAAAGCAGAATGCATGGCAGCACCCTTACTTTAAGCAGACCACACTGTGGGCCAGTTAAACTGCATAAGAAGAGAATATAGGCATGAGAAAGCAATATTAGATTAGAAGACTAACTGTACAAAATAAATAAAATAAGAGCAAAATTTTTTTTGCGGCTAACTGCACAAAAAGTTTCATAACTACTAGATTTCATGTAACATTAAGAACTTTTTCCACCCAATTGGTAGGACAGTAAAAATGATCCATACACTAAACAGGGTGGACATTTATATTTTAATGCTGACACTGCAGGGCAGTATGAAATGATTGCTATATTTCCAGAAAGCCATTTTTCAGATTAGATTTATCAATGAGATCTCAGAAGGTAGCGGATGTTAAAGATTCAACAGCACTTAAAGAGGCAGAACAACTTACTCATATCTTATAGCAATACACTATGCTGCATGAAAGCAAATATAAAGCATTGAACAACAATATAGAACACAGAAGAAAAGCAAATGCACTATACATAAATCATATCACCTTCCCATACAAGGAAAGCCAACCCATTATAACAGCATATAATCTAAAATAAAAACACAGGCATTCAAACATAAAACTAAAGAAGATAAACCAGAAAGAAGGCAAATAATAATATGTGTCAGGAAAATATCCCTTACTTGGAAAATATGCCATTTATACTAACTAAAATGTCTTGTTAGTATGTTGACTTGCATTCCTTCATTTCCAGTTCCTTGGGTCCTGGAAAATATTGGCTTCTACTGCTCTCCTGTCCCACACCATTTTTCACATTACCTTAGATACACTTTTTCACAATACACAAATTGTGGTCATAATTTTTTTCCAGTAAGACATCCTCAAGCCCACCTAAATGACCCATCTATAGCGTATAAATTATCATGTCATGTATGCATTCTGTACTGGCAACCTACCACACACTATAAAACTTGAATCCATTCACATTTCAAAAACAAATGTGCACTATTTTTTCTCTGCCCTGACAAACTTTACCTAAACATTGCCTCCATGCCTTAGCTTCCTATGTCATTGCAAAAGTATCTGTTATTTTCCAATGACAAATATACCATATCAAGTCTTTCTGTCTGGGGCACCTCCTCCTGTTTCTCACAATGTTCACCCTGGCCTCCTGCCCTAAGCCACCTTAAGACTGGTACTGTTAGGGAAATTGTTTTTAATAATTTTATGTGCAGGGTTGGGTTTAGGGGACTGGAGTAAGGTTAAGGTTAGCACATGTATGCAATGTAAGTGGTGGGGCTTTGTGAACTTGATGCATAGAACCCTCTTTCATTTTAGGGGAGTGGATTAAGGTTAGGGTTAGCACATATATGTAATGTGGGGAGCTTTGAGAATATTTTGCATAGAAACCTCTTATATTTAAGGGACTGGGGTAAAGTTGGGGTTAGCACGTATATGTAATGTGAATAGGGGTGCTTTGTGAACTTGATGCATAGAACCCACTTTCATTTGCTTAGTGCTCTTGCATTTTGGCTTAACAGGAAAACATTAAATATCTGTTCATGTTTATCTTGTCTCTCTGTATACACCAACTTCTTCTTTATCTCTGCTTTATGTTGCTTTTTTTCTTTAATTTCAGGGTGTGTGGACACCACCCTCTTGCTTCACTTTTCCTCTCTAATTTACTATCCATCTGAGAAGAGTGTCTCAGAACACACCTTATTTTAATTTTCGATTTCCCCTTCCTTACAGATATCTGTTGCCTAGAGCTTTCTCTTATTTATTTTTTATCTTACATTGACAGAAAGGGATTTAGGACAGTGACCAGGTATTGGCTCATGCATCCTCTTACCTTACAGTGCTGAAATCTTTCTTACTGGTATGTTATTTTTCCCCTCAGTACTTATCTATTGGTTAGAATTCTAATTTTTTCTGCTTTCTACTCCTTGTTTTGCAAAACTTTCAGACTGCAATGGCATCCCTGCTTTATAAAACTTCCAAGTTGCCACATTTTACTGTGTGACTCCATTCCTTCTACTGGTTTGTATCTTACAGGCTACTTTGTCAGATGTGTTTGTTGACATTCTTCTTTATATGGTGTATGTTCACAATCTCTGTATCCTTAACCAAATGTGTGCACCTTTAAGTCTAACACTATGCTATGATCTCTTGGATGCATGCTTTCTAATGAATGTGTCATGTGGTTGTTGCCCCCTTTTTTCCAGATTGGACAGAAGTATACCTGAAGGCTTATTTACTTGCTTGTACACCTCCTCATATTGATAGGCTGGTCTGTTAAAAAGGACAACCTTATTCCCACTGCCTCCACACTCTTCAAAGTGGGTAAATCTGTCCCAGTTATCATGGTTAATTGGTGTATTTTAGTCTTAATAAAGACTAACTGAGCCCTGTTTTGTAAAGGTGTAGCTGGGACTGCCAGTTCTGTTTGAATTAGCACATTTTAATGTAGTTGCAGCAGGAGCAATTGTTAGACCAAAGTATGGCTTCCACAAAAAAAATCTGTCCTACTGAATGAAGCATAATTTGCCACTCATCACTGTGCTTCAGTTCTTGTTCTTGCAAAGTCTGCCTGACTTTATGTTTGTTAAATAAGATGACTTTCCTAAAGAGAAGTCTGGTGTGTTTGCTGCCTGTAACGTGCTATATAGATCTGTACAGAAGAAATGCATAAGGTTATATATCTTTTAAGAAATGATACAGCTCCAGGATAAGGCAGATTACCACCTATATATATTAAAGCAAGAGCTGGTAGTGTATTTAGCAACCATTTGCACTACATTTTCAGCACCTTACTGGTCAATACCCGATAAAGCACCCTACTGGTTAATGTCTGATACAGTAGAGACTGCTAATATAGTAATGATATAGAATGATAGGAGAGGGTGTGCAATTCTGTATGAATATAAGCCTGTTTCTGTATTTAGTACTGCTTACAAGATTGTAACAAAGTGATTGGATATTAAATTCCTCTCAGCCTTGAATAATATAGTTTGGCTAGATTATGTCCAGGAAAATGTATAACAGCAATCCCTTCAGTGGAGGCATTAATAATGCATACTCATTGTAATGGACATGACTACAGGGCTGCTCCATTATTACATTTTGCTATCTGTAAATGAATACAAAGCTTTTAATGTATTAAATATGACTAACACTGAGGCTTGTATTTGCATTCTGAAGAATTTATACAGAAAAATTAAAGTATTATTGAATTTAAACTAAAACAATACTTAAAGAAGATTGCCCTTTTCTTACTATGTTTTCCTTTAGCATTTATTCCATTACAGCATATTGTATACAAATAAATATTCTCTGCTTTGGAAACTAATGGAGTAAAACTGAAAGAACATACATTTATAACTTTTTCATGTTTCATGTAAGATTCCCTTTCCTGTTTTTTTCACATTTAAGACAGAATGGTGCAGTGATTACTTTATGATAAATAATAAATTATGGTCCTTTAGTGAATAGGTGGGATATATCACAAGTTATGAGTACGAGACATTTGCATATCACATGTTCTTGTAAATGCAACTGTTATCAACAATAAGTTATCAGCAAGTTAAGGTGAACATAGTGTATAAATGAGGAAGGCAGGGTTAAGCATTTTATTTGTTGCTATAGGCACCCTAAATACTTTGAAAAAATATTCTGTTGCATCTATTGTAATTATTTTGCAAGTTTAGTGACATGGTGGTTGACAGGTTAGGATCTCCGCTTCACAGCCCACATACCTCTCAACTGTCTGGCTTTTGGAGGGACACCCCAAGATGTATTTCTATATAATGGCAGCCTTACTGTTAGGTACTGCATATGTGGTTGACATTATGATGCCAAACCTAGAAGATCAGTGGTATCTTACCGTGGGGAAAAGACTTGAAGAAGGAGAAAGTAAGTATTGTGCTTTTTTCATTTTTACCTCATGTGGGAAGTGCAGAGATCTTGATTTTTGTTAAGTTTTGTTTTTTTTTTTCACTTTTTAATCTTCAGTCCTTTTATATCAATATTTTTAGGTTCAGGATTTTTGTTTTGTGAATTTTCCTTGTATAATCAGGCATCCATTTATGTGTGTGTGTGTGTGTGTGTGTGTGTGTGTGTGTGTGTGTGTGTGTGTGTGTGTGTGTGTGTGTGTAGATAGATAGTTTGGGGGGGTGGGGGCTTGCCCTCTGTAAACAAGTGTTTTTTTTGTGGTTTGAGACAATGAAAATATTGCTGTTTTGCTTAGTGACATCCCAAAGTTTTAGATGTTTTGAGGTTGAATATGTGCGAGCCAGTTAAGTGAGGTATGATTATTTGGGTCTATATTATAAGACCGAATGTTCACAACCACAAACACCTAAACAGCGATACATAAATGCCGAACTCCTAAAATAGCGAAGGATGTAAACAATGAAATCCAGAATGACGAACACATTTCCAACAACAGCGCCATGCAGGTAAGGAAAATCTACAAAAACAAACTTCATTAAACACACTTTTGCAGGGGGGCAAGCCCCCTGCAGCCCCCATATGGGGGGCTGCACCCTCCACACCCCCTACATAAACATACCAACTCCGAGATCACACTACAGTGGGGAAAAGGAAATACGTTCGGCATTCCATATTTCGATGTTTACATCCTTCCCTGTTTTAGGAGTTCAGCATTTATGTGTCGCTGTTTAGGTGTTCGCGGTTGTGAACGTTCTGTCTTATAATATAGGCCCTGATTATTCATAGTGGACACCTACATAACATCATATAATCTCTCTGATCCATGTTAGTCTGCCTCTAGTATTACATACAGTACTGAGAGTTCTCTCATTCAAGTGGTTAATGATCTAATAATAACAAGGGTCAGTGGTTGTACTTGATCATTATTTTCTTTCATTTCTAACTGTATTCTGATGCTGTGGACCATAGGATGTGGACTGAGCCCCCTGAAACCTTACTATGATTTGATTTGACTGATATCTTAAGTAGTTTGTATCTTACTTTTGAGGTCACTTCCAGCAGGTGGTATCAAATGTTTATTCTCTTGGTTCTCTCCTCCCAGAATGCAGAGCATCTCAGGGCATCTGTCTGATCCCTCCTTTGTTCACAATGTTTCGCTTTGCTGACTAGGTAAAGGAATTTGTTAACAATGTTATTCTGGTGACAGTCTACTATATCTGTCCTTCACTCAGGACTCTGTGTCTAATTGTATTGCCTTGAAGAACTGTCTAGAGTCCATTCTTTAAATGTAAAGTTCATAGCTGGCTAAAGCTTCACTGTACATAGACTGAGGCTTTGCTGGTGCAGGCCAATATCTGTCCCTCAATTCTTTCTTTTTTAACTCTTAAAGTACAAATTTACTGGAATTTGTGTCACATGCCCATGATCTTTAGTAGTACATGACGGGATGAAACTTAAATATCAAGTTTCAGCTTGTAGATCAATATATGTGTATATACCTTTAAGAAGCTATCTAAGGGCTTGCACAAGTGTATAAATCTTGAGCATGTGTGAGCCTGACTGCCATTTTGTAGTAAACAGTTCAGATGTAAGCATGTATGTATATAAGGTCTCTCTGTTAACTAATTCGTTCATATTGTATGATGGTGCTATCCATCATGATGTGTTTCTATGTATTAAAGCATCCAAAGGAAAACCCCAGCCTTCTTGTTATATGTGTTAGAGATGAATGAGCGACATGGTGTCAGAAGCGGCATGTCTAAAGGACATGGAGTTAGAGGAAGCATACCGAAGGGGCATAAGGTCAGAAACGGCTTGGGCAAAATGATTAGAGGCTCTTGTTTAGATACTGGTGGAATATGGAATTTCAGATATTAAAACTTGCTCAACACTATTTCTTTTCAAATAATATGAAACGGGGCATACAGAACGTTCTAAATAAATTTCGCATAAACAGATGTGTACAATATTGAAAAAATATTCGAATTACTATGGAAAATGTTTGAAATAAGTCAGAATTGCATAAAGCAAATAAAATAAGGGGAAAGGACTGCATTTTCGCAAAGCATATGGATTTTGCGTATTAAGCAAAGATAACAGAGTTATCAGAGGTGTATAAAGTGTTCGCATGTTTATGCAGTGTTACAGTAAAGCTATTTCACAGAGTACAGCCTTTACAGAGCATATTTCACAAAGTAAAGCAATTACAGGTCATATTTCGCAAAAGTACCACCATTACAAGGCATATTTCACAAGGTACAGCCATTACAGAGCATATTTCACTAAGAACAGTATTTCAAAGAGTTTATTGTGCATTTGAATGTTATTACAAGTTCACAAAACAGTTTGTTCATACATAATTACAAGGGCCATATTTTCAGTGTGTTTGTGTATAATTTGTGGGCATGGCAGATGGATTTTGAAAACCTAGTGCACTTGTGTTTGACAGTAATATTGCTGAGAACTGGAGAGTGTTTGAGCAACAGTACAGCATTTTCATACAGGCTGCATTTTCTGATAAAGATGGCAGTACAAAGGGATTTATTCTACTTAATTTAGCTGGATCAGAAGCCATAGAAAGGGAACGCTCATTTGTGTATGCACCTGCTATCTATACTGGAGAGGGGGAAAACTGTCATATTGTTGTACCAGCTGACTCAAGGTAAGACACAGAGTGCTTAAAACATAAATTTAGAGAAATGTGTAACCCCCAGATAAATGTTACTATGGAAAGGTACTTATTTTACACAAGGGGCCAAAAGCCTGGTGAAACTTTTGCAGCATATATTACTGACCTAAGAAATAAAGCTAAAACGTGCAGATTTGGTGACTTAAGGGATGAGTTGATAAAAGACAGAGTTGTGTGTGGTATAAAAGATGATGCTGTGAGAAAGATTTTGCTTTGTGGCAGTGATTTAACTTTGAATAAGGCCATTGAGATGTGTCAGCTATATGAGCTCACAGAAAAGCACATAAGTATGCTTACAAATGAGAGCAGCTGTAGAAGGCACAGTGACAAAACTCATGTTGATAGTATGCAGCACGTTATTAAAAGAAACAGGCCCAAGCACATGACAGCTGTAATCCCTGCAACACTCATTGGTGAACCCCAGAACTTTCTAGCAAATTCCAGACTTTGCACAGTTTCAGTGAAGTATAAGAGTGAGTCAGAAAACTCAAAGCATGGGCTCTAACCTAGTTTCATTGCCAACTGTCATAATTATGGTGGTAACCATGAATCTAAAAGGGAAAAATGTTTAGCTTTTGGTTAACAATGCTACAAATGCAATAAATGGAATAATTTCAAAAGATTTTGTAAATCAAAAGGCCCACATTCTTTTACTAAAAGGGAACACTTTACGAAATGAGTTGATCAATTAGACAGTGGCAAGTCTACTCTTTATGTTGATGGTGTGTCAGTGCCTCATGAAACGGTCAATGCAGTACATTTAAGGGCAAAGAATGAAGTATTTTGTACTCTTCGGATAAATGGCAAACCCATAATGCTCAAAGTTGACACAGGTTCCAAGTGCAATGTTATGTCAGCAGAAACATTTGCCAGAGTATGTAAAGGTGAAAGGTTTGATTTGGCAAGGTGTGCAAAGCTTGTTGCTTATGAAGGCGAAGAAATTCAGACCGAAGGTTCAGTAGTGCTTTCATGTCACTCTGCTGGAAGAAGCTATGACTTGTTATTTTATGTGGTCAAGAGGCACGTCCAGTCATTATTAGGGTTCAGAGACAGTTTAAAAATGGGACTGCATTCATTTAATAAGGAAGTCCATCATGTCAGCATAAAAGACCACTACTCTAATTTTGCCCAGTACATTTTTCTACCCATGCAGATCTTTTCCAAGACAAACTAGGTAAACTTCCAGTTGTGTACTCCATGATGTTAGACCCAGAGGTCAGTTCAGTTATCAGGCCAGCACATAAAGTTCCAGTAGCCATGCAGGGCAGAGTCAAAGCAGAGTTAGCTAAAATGGTGTGACAAGGTGTGATTTGTTCAGCTGAAACTCCAATTGAATGGTTGTCTTCCATGGTGGTAGCTCATAAGAAAAGCTCAGATGACATCAGAATATGAATCGATCCACGAGATTTGAACAAGTATTAGAAAGACCTCATCGTCAAATGTGCACAGTCGAAGAAGTCACAGCTTTGATGCCAAATGCCACTATTTTTTTCTATCTTACATGTAAAGAGTTCATTTTGGCAAATTCAGCTTGACAAGAAATCATTATTACTCACTACTTTTAGTACTTTGTTTGGTAGGTACAGATTTTTGAGAATGCCATTTGGGATAAATTCTGTAAGTGAAGTCTTTCAATGAGCAATGGAGCACATTTTTTCTGGGTATTTTTGTGCTATTATAGTAGACAACGTACTGGTAGGAGGTCATGATGAAGCAGAGCATGATAGAAACCTCAGAAAAGTTCTGGAAAGGCCACGTCAAGTAATCTTAAGCTCAATGCACAGAAATGCAAGTTCAAGGTACAAGAAATTACTTATGCTGGTCATTTATTTACAAGTACAGGCTTATGACCAAACCCTTCAAAACAAAAGCCATTCTCAAGATGCCAGCTTCAGATAATGTTCAAGTCCTGCAATGTTTTCATGGCATGGTCAACTCCCTAGGCAAGTTCATTCCAGATTTGAGCCAACTATCAGCACCACTCAGAGAGCTGACATGTAAAGATGTATCCTGGTCTTGGTTAGAGCAACACCAAATAGCATTTGAAGTCCTTAAACAGAGAATTGCTAGTCCACCAACACTCAGATACTATGATGTTCACAAGCCAGTAACACTTTCCTGTGATGCTTTGAAATTTGGACTTGGTGCAGTCATTCATTGCCTATGCATTGAGAACTCTTACCCAAACTGAGATGCAGTACACCCAGATTGAGAAAGCGCTTTTGGCAATTGTGTTTGCATGTTTGAAGTTCCATGATTATGTGTATGGTAGACCTATCCAGATCAAAATGGACCACCAACCATTAGTCACTATCTTGAGAAAGTCAATGCATTTAGCTCCAGCCAGACAGCAATGTACAATATCTTACTTTTATTTAGTTTACTTTGTTTGTTCTCTAATCTGTATTAATGTTTACATTTGTTCTACTAACTAGTATGTCTCTTCTCAAAGTATTTACTGTTATTACTGATATTCCATAATTGATAAGTTTTACTCTTAGTCTGCCTTCATACTATTAATAACTGTCTGTACCTACATTGTCACTGTCAAATGTTGAATGTATATTTTGTTTTTGGAGCTTTTCTCCCCAGGACTCCATTGAAAACGGGTTCTTTACGGCCCAATGGACTATCCTGGTAAACCAACTGCAATAAATAAATAAATAAAATAAATAAATGATGCTGAGATTACAAAAGTATAATTTCAATCTTGTCTGCAAGAAAGGCAAACTTCTTTGTCTTGCTGATACATTGCCCATATCGCCCAGAAATACCACTGAGCAGAATGCCAATCAAAGTTCTCAATTGTTTGATGATTTTGAAGTCATGGAAGTGAGAAATTTTTCTTCCACATGTCTTGATTAGCTGAGTGATCACACAGCCACAGATCCAGTTTTATAAAGGCTTAAGAACTTTATCAATTAAGGATGGCCGTCAAAGCAATCTAGTTTACCGCAAGAAGTGCAACCTTATTTTCCTTACAGAGATGAGATTTTGGCTGATAAAAGTATCACAATGAAAGGTCCAAAAGCAATTGTTCCAAAGTCCTTGCAACCTGAGTACATTACTATCTTGCATAGTGGTCACCCAGAAGTCGAATCTACCAAAAGAAGGGCGAGACCTAGTATTTTGGCCTTCTATGTCACAAGACATTGAGAGACCACTTTTATCTTGTTCAGTGTGTAATAGCACAAAGACACATCAACAGAAGGAGCCACTTCAGCTTAATCAAATTCCGGAACTACCTTGATCGACAGTAGCCACAGACATTTTTGAGTAGAATGGTCAACATTATTTGGTGTTAGTAGACTCTTACTCCAATTGGTTCGAGATTGACCTACTTCCCAACCTAGCGTCTAGTACTGTCATTACTGAGATAAAACGTCATTTTGCAGTGCATGGTATTCCATACAATGTTATTTCTGACAGTGGCATGCAGTTTATAAGCCAACAGACTTTACTCATGTCACAAATAGTCCAGAGTACCTGCAGTCAAATTATTTGGCAGAATGTGCAATGCAAAGTGCAAAGCAGTTACTAGAGAAGTCAAAATGAGATAATAGTGATGTTTTCCTGAATCTCATGAATCTCAGAAATATTCCTCATGATAAACATCTTGGTTCACCTGCTCAAAGACTTCTGTTGAGACAAACCAGAAACACATTACCAATTAGTAATCAACTGTTGGTTCCATGTGTCAAAAACAACAGAACAGTGAAAGTGAATCTGTTGAAGAAATGATTAACCCAGAAGTCCTACTACGATAAGACAGCAAACTGCTCAATCCATTACAAGAGACAGAATTGGTAAGGATGCAGATGTCCAGAGGTTATGGTCAGATTGGTGTCATGAAGAATATTAGTCCAGAGCCAAGATAATACACTGTGGAATAAGAAGGAACAATTTTTAGGTGGAACTGGAAGCATTTGAGACCGGTATCTGAGCCTATACCACAGTATATAGCCTGTGAAAAAGACTCTTCATCTCAGAGTGAGTTGTTTGGTGTTCCAATTCCAGAGGAAATTCCAGTGGACATTCCCATTCCCATGATGAATACAGAAGCTCCTGATACGAGTTGTGCACCAAAGACTGTCCCTGTTGCTAAACTTGGTCTGGATTGTTATGTTACGAGATATGGTTGAATCTCTGAACCGTGTAGCAGATACAAAGCAACTTGGACATGAACATCGTGTTTTGTTTCCAATGTATATAGTAATGCATGTCTAGCTCTGATATTGTTTTGCATAAAGGGCAATCTTTTTAAGAGGGAGGATGTAAATCAATATATGTGTGTATACCTTTAAGAAGTTATCCAAGGGCTTGCACAAGTGTATAAATACTGAGCACATGCGAGCTTGACTGCCATTTTTAGTAAGCAGTTGAGATGTAAGCATAACTAGTTTGTTCGTATTTTATGATGCTGCTGTCAAACCTGATTTGTTTCTATGTATTAAAGCAGCTAAAGGAATACCCCAGCCTTCTTGTTATATGTGTTAGAGACAAACAAGTGACACAGCTGTTATCAAAACACCTTATTTCCATCTTAAATATGTAGGCCCGATCAGGCATTATCTTCCATCTTTAGAAATAGTGACAGTGGTTCATGTGTTAGTTATGTCCTGCTTAGATTACTGCAGTGTTCTCTGCCTTGGGCTTAAGGATGAGGACCTGGATCATTTCCACCAAATGCAGAACTTAGCAGCTCATACCTGTCATGTATCTCCTGTTTTGTGCAATCTTCACTAGCTCTCAGTCACTGTCAAGTCATTCTCTGAAATTCTGACTTTTACCTGCTGTGCTGCTCACAATGTGGTCCTCCTTATTTAAAGGAACTGATAAAACTTTATTTCACAGGCAGGTGTCTCAGGCTATTACATGGGGTGCCTCCAGCTTTTCCAAGTACATACTATGAAACAGATGGTGGTTTATCCTTTACCTTCCTTTGTTTAATTTTTTTTAGGAATCAACTACCTTACCTCAGGTAGGCTTCTCTTCTTCTCCCAACATAGGTTGTGTCTGGGGCAGTACAGCTTCTGTGGGATTTTCTTCATTCAGAAGCTGCTGGAAGTACTCCTTTCATCTGCTTTTGATGTCTTGTGGACTGGTGAGCAGGTTGTTGCTGGCATCCCTTATGAAGGGTGTCTGACTATCTTCTTCAGTTTTCGGTCTTTCTCTAGCAACCTGATATAGTTTTGTTGTGCCACATCCTGAGTCATCTTCCAGAAACTGGTAGAGTGTCTCTTCCTCTGACGTTCTGTTCTTTGCTATTGCAACTCCTTTCTTAGCTTCTTTGTTAGCCAGCCAATATTCCTTCTTAGCCTGGTCCATCTTTTCTATCTCCCACTTTTTCCTGCACTCCTTTTTTCTTTTGATGGCTTCTGCATTCCACTGCCAGCTTTCCTTATGTATCTTATTTCCATACCTGGCTTGGACATATATTTGTTTTGTAGTCCTTACACATGCTGTTTTGAGGTGTTGCCATTCTTCTTCAGCTCCACCTATTTCCTGCTCTTCTTGGGGTGCCAGAACCCTGAGAAATTCTGTAAACTGTCATACTTTCTCTCTAGTTAACTTTCAGGTCTTCAGCCTGGTCTCTGTTGATTTCAGAGCCTTCTCTTACCATTGCTTGCAGCTAATTGTGGCAACCAGTGGTTATGCTGTGGGCTAACTGTTTCACTGGGAATGACTTTGCAATCACTGATTCTACGCCAGTGCATTTTCCTTACTTGGAGGAAGTCTACCTGAGTTGCATTTTGGCCACTCTTGTATGTGATCCTGCGACTGTCTCTCTTTCTGAACCATGTGTAGGCTATTATTAAGCCATTTGCCAGACAGAAGTCTAGAAAGGCCGGTCCTTCTTTACTCCTGTTGCCCCACCCATGTGGAGCCAGGAAGTCCTCATGTCCTTTTCTGTCTGTCCAGATATGTGCATTCAAGTCACCCATTATCAACACCCATTCATGTTGTTCTGCTTTATCTAGTACATCCTGCAACTGCTGTAGAATGAACTCTTCACAACCCTGCTGTGGGGCATAGGCTGAGATTATGAAACTACCCTATCATTACCTTGGTGCCTGACTGCCATGAGTCTGTCATTAATTCTGATGATAGCCCTTATTGCATTCTGAAGCTTCTCTCTCACCACAATTCCCACACAATTTCTAGCCTGTCCTCCTCCTCCTGAGTAGCAGCCTCTGGATCTGAAGACAAGTGTCTTTTGCTGCACTGCCCTTCCATCTTGTCTCCTGGATAGCTAGAATGTCCAGCATCCTCCATACCAACATGTCATTCAGTTTCAAGCTGTGTCCTGTCAGTGAACCTACACTTAATGCAGCAATTCTTAGTTCATGTTTGGAAGGCTGACTGGTTTTATGTCCAGCTTTTGCTCAACAGAGCTATCCCTGGTAACCCAGGCTGGGCAACTGGACACTGGCTGGACAGTAGCCTATTGACCCAGAGCTGCTGGGGTTTATGATGGGCACACACTGGCCATCAGGGGCATACACCCCTCCCATTGTTAGCATGGGTCCCTGGCATAGGTTGGAGTAGGCTACTAGAAGAAGTAAGAATAGCACTAAGGAAAATGAAGTCAAGGAAAGCAGCAGGCTCAGCTGAGGTCACAGCAGACATGATCAAGATACTGGGTGAGATAGGGGAGAAATGGCTCCTGCGGGTGCTCACAGCAGTGCGGAGAGACAGGCATACCCCAGATAACTGGAGAATAATTATAATCATGCCAGTGTGTGTAAGAACAAAGTGGATATCCACAACTGTGGGCAGTACAGAGGTATCAAACTCCTATCACATTGCATGAAAGTTCTGGAATGGGTGAATGATAAAAATATATGCAGAGAAGTAGAAAGTAAGATGGGAGATGAGCAGTTTGGATTCAGATAAGGATGCAGTACAACTGACCAGATATTTGCAGTGAGGCAGATAGTCGAGAAGCTACTAGAGATGAAGAAAGAGTCCAACTGAGCATTCCTAGACTTAGAGAACAAATATGGCAAGGTCCCAAGAAAGCTGATTTGGGCAGTACTGTGGTGGTTCAAAGTCCCAGAAACACTGGTAGAATTACTGCAGGCTGTAGACAAGGACCCAATGACTCAAGTATGAACAGTTTTTGGTCTCACAGAAGGGTTCCCAGTGGGAGTGGGTGTGCACCAGGGTTCAGCTCTGAGTCCACTGCTGTTCATACTGGTGAAGGATTACATAAGAAAACAGTATGGAGAGGACTGATCAAGTTTCTGTATGCAGATGATGTGGCATTACAGGCAGACTCTGAGCAAGAACTTTAGCAGAGGATAGAGGAATGGAATGTAAAACTGAAGGTGCATGGGATGAAACTAAGCACAGATAAGACAGTGGCAATGGCAGAAAATTGGGGAAATCAGAAGAAGACGAGAATTAAGATAAAAGGGAAGATACTGAAACAGGTTAATATCTTCAAGTATCTGCCAGGGGTTGTTGAGGAGAAAGGAAGCCTGAATGAAGAGATCAAAGCTAGAGTGGCTGCAGCTAACTGGCATAGAGTGTCAGATGCAGTGCATGACAGAAGAATGCCAAAGGAGCTGAAAAGTAAGATGTACAAAACAGTGGTTTGACCAGTACTACTGTATGGTAAAGAAACCTAGGAAGTATAGGCAGAGCAGCTGAGAAAGTTAGAGGTGTTGGAAATGAAGTGCCGTAGAAGGGTGGGTGGATGAAAGATGTGGGATAGATGATGAAATGGGGACATAAGAGCAGAAGCCAAATAAGCTGTAATTGCAGAAAAGCTCAAAGAGAACAGATTACGGTGGTTTGGGCACGTTTGCAGAAAAGCAGAAGACAATGTGGTGAAGAAGATTTGGGACAGACAGGAAGAAGGCAAGAGAAAATGAGAGTGTTCAGCAAAAAGGTTGATGGATAGTGTGAGAAAAGATCTGCAAAAGTCAAGTATGAGTGTCGAAGAAGACAGGTGTGTGGTATTGAATGGAGATAGATGGTGACAGTTAAGAAACACCCCAATCCCATGTAGAAAATGGGAAAAAGGGGGTTGATAATGATGATGATGATGATGAGTTACCTTCCCTAATCTGAGCACAGATGTGTGAGTCCTCCTTCATTTGGCCCCTGCAACACTATCTGTACAGAACAATCTGTCTAACTGCATTACCTTTACTTCCTTTGCTTTTAGGTCCCTAAATATTTGTTATTGTTTATTTATGTTCACCTGTAATTATTACTGATTTAATTCTACTCTTCTTTTTGTTAGTTTTATGCTATATTTTTATTTGTACAATGCTTAGTGTAAGGCATTTAAATACAAATAACTTTTTATTCATGGTTCAGCCAAATTTATGTCCCTGTTCTGCAAAAGGTGCGACACACATCAACTACTGTGTATATTCACCTTAACTGCATACATGGGCTTCATAACACATAATGAACATATTCCTATCAACTTTGTCTTTGCCGCCAATTATTCTTTTCTGACAGATTTTGCAATAACTTTAACCACTCCTTTATATTTATATGCATTTGCTGTAGTCAGTGTGATTGAAAGCTACATTCTTAACCAGCTTGTTCTAGAAGAATAGAGTTTGCTTACATCCCTCCCCATAAAATACAGTTCCAAGAAGCTACTCACAGGGATCCCTCATTATCTCTTATTAATTGTTCAACTTTTGTCCAAAATTCTAACATTTTCTCAAAAGACCAAAACAAGTGAGATGGTGTTTCTAGCTTCTCACATCCTCAGCAACAGTAACTTCTGAGCACTCTGAACATATATGCCTCAGCGTATCCAGTGTAACATGACACTTATTTCCATTTAATCTCATGCCAGCCAGCAGTGTCTGAGAATTAATTCAGATGTAAGATGGCACCATGCTTTTTACCATTTCTCCCATGTCTATTTTAACTTCAAATTACTTCCCTATTTAGTCCTCTCCAATGTATAGCTACCAGGTAGTCATTCATGTACAAACTTTTCCAAGCCAACACATGTGTTGACATACTGCTCCTCCCTCATCCTTAAAAGCTCCTTAACCAGTGCATTGGGATCCAATTTTATCAGATAACCAGATCATTATCCAGTGAATAGGGAGCTAATTTTATCTACTTTTTGGGGCTATCCACATTTTCTGCTTTTATGTATGACAGTATCCATAAATAAACAATATGTCTTTCTCTTTCATGCCAAAATATTAACTCATCCCTTCAAAAGTTGCAGGCTCATGTACATATCTTTCAACCTCTTGACATAAGCAATCTTGACAAAACCCAACATAATGGAGTACAGAGGCCCAAAAATGACACTTTTTAAATATTACCTTTATAATCATAGAAAATTGACAGAATAACAAGTTTCGCATGTATTTTCTAAGGAGTATGAAGTCTGAATTTCAATTGTCTGTCATTACTGAGTGACATCAGTCTTCAATGATTTACCTCAAAACCACAGATTGTTTTGAGGAACAGACCAAAAATTTGGACATTTTGTAAAATCTGCAGTTGAGAAGTATAAACAGAAACCAACAAAATGTCTCAGGGTAAGGAAAGATACAAAATCAGCAGAACTGTAGAACAAACAAAATGCACCAGTTTTGCACTAACAAACTTGTATTTATTATAGAATAAGATAAAAATAAAAACATAAGCGCTTTCACGATAATTCCTATCACTTCATCAGACAACTAAACGACTAAAAGTTACAGTTCATGTAACATTTCAAACTTGTCAGCTGATATAAACAAACCAATAACAAAAGACCCAAATCTTAAAGGTCCACAGCAACCATAAAAAAACATATAAAAATACATAAAAAACATATAAGAAAATTCATTAAGAATGTCTCCAAAAATCTTCATATATAAAAGAGTATAACCATTAAAAAGTCTTCATGGATACTTATATAATAAAAAAGTATTAAAAAAGTGTGATAAAAAAGTATGAACTACATGAAGTAAGAAACTTCTAAAGGGTATAACATGTGAGAAGTTAGAAACTTGTGAAATGTAAAATGCCTATATTAAACTTAAAAATGCTTGAGTCGACGTGACATTAAAAAGGCTTCAGGGATGTAGTTCCATTCAGGCCTGGGGGTCTTTCAGCATTGAGTACAAGTATCCATTTCTGCTCTGCACTCTCAGTATAGTTTTCAATGTCACCTCCTCTGATGTTGGCATGTATAACCTGAATAGCTAAAAATCCAAAAGTATGTGTATGGTCCAACTGCTTAACATGGTTTGCCAGGGCATTAGTCTCTTTTTGGTTAATGATGTCCCTCCTATGCTCAAGGATCCTGTCCTTCAGCATCCTGTTTGTTTTGCCTACGTAGTATGCATGGCATACTTGGCAGAATGAAAAATAAACCACATTGGTCATACGGCAGTCAACATAACTATGGCATCTGATTGTAAAATGCCATGTTGGGTGTATGTATACCATGCTGGTGTGGATATACTGGCATGCTGTGCAGTGTCTATAAGGAAAAGTGCCAGTGTGCATGGAAGGGGTACGTCTAGTTACAGTCATTTTTTTACAAAGATGTTGTTTCAGAGATTGGTTATTCCTAAAAGAGAACATAGGGGCATTCCCAACTTTATCTATGAGTCCTGGTACTTCCTGTAATATCCTCCAATGTCTTTTAATAATAGATGTGAATTTGTTAATATCACTAGAGTACTGGAGAGCAACTCTAAAATCTTCCTTGATGGGGGCAGATTCCTTAGACTGTACTATGTTACTAAAATATGGTCTACACCTATTGTCCCTCTGTAACCATGCTTCATCAATGGTAGCATCAATCTCTGTCAAGGAGTAGCCCCTTGCTAAAAACTCTTGTTTGACAGCATAAAGGGCTTCCTTTGCTGCTCCATCATCGTTATGGAGCCTAAGCACCCTAAATATCTGTCCCTTCAACACATTTCTCGGAACATGTCTGGGGTGCATACTCTTTTTATGTAACAATGCATTCTGCCTAGTGGGTTTTCTAAAAATACTGCTCTGTACATTGTTTAGGTCCAACTTCTTAATTAGTATATCTAAAAAATTAACTGCAGTTGTTGAGCAAGTGTAGGTAAACCTTAAGAAGTCAGGAGCTGTGCTGCTCTTAAATGTTGTTACTTTTTAGAAAGGAGGCAGAATGAGAGCTATGCTTATTTCTATTTTAAGAAACATCTATGGGATTCAGAAAGTTTGACTGCAAAGTAGAGGCCTTAGCTAGGAAGGTTTCCACATTGCAGTAAGAGCATCTAATTCAGATGCCTCTCTCCTGCTATGGTTTTCTGCTGACAGTGGCCCTAACTTAGAGACCAGGCTCATTTGGAAAATTGCACTGAAATGTGGCAAGCTAATGTAAATTGTCATGCACTCTTCCCCCAGAATTATGAGGAGATCCTAATTATCCTGGCAAAACAAGCTATTTTTTCACATGGCAGAAAAAATGTATGCTATCTTCTGATGGTGTACATACATTCCTGTGTATATGTTTTGTTGAGACAGGGGTATGGCTGAATGGATGTGTGTGTCTGTCTGGTATCTGTATGTCTGGGTGGTCACACTATAGAAGGTAAGTATCGTCAAGCCAGATGTGTGTGTGTGTGTGTGTGTGTGTGTGTGTGTGTGTGTGTGTGTGTGTGTGTGTGTGTGTGTGTGTGTGTGTGTGTGTGTGTGTGTGTGTGTGTGTGTGTGTGTGTGTGTGTGTGTGTGTGTGTGAAGATCTATCTATTTATCTATCTACATAACTATACGTATGTCTTGCTTGTAACTTCAGGTGGCCATATTGGACAGCATGCTGGAAAGTATGGCTCCACCATGAAAGTGAAAATATGAAGAATTTTGCCATAACAGAACATACTGACCCATTTGTTTCACATGTCCTAAGAACTCCCACTATTATAAATGAAGCTATCACGAAGTATAACAAAAAGAAGACATTTCTAAAAAATGTGCTGATGTGGCATTAATACAGACAGACTTTAGGAGGAAGGCTGATGAGAAGGAAATCACAATAAAAGTCTCCAAGACTGAGAAAGCCTCTTGTGTGAAAACGAGTTTCAGAAAGTGCAAAACACACACACATTTCTGTTATGTGTAAAGCAAGCTCCTAGCCCCTCATTATCTGTACGCAGGGTGCTTTACCACTTTACCCCTTGCCTAATACAACGAAATTCAGAGTCATACATTCTTGGGGCAGGATAAGCATTTTTGCTTAAGTTGGTTTCTCTTAAATGGTCTAATGATCTCATAAACAGTTACTTCCATCAACTGTTTAAATACCTTGATGTCCCCCTTAATTCAGGCCACATTTACCATAATTGTGTCAATTTACCTGCTAATAATATTCTATCTAACCCAAGCGTTCTTATAAACAGACCAGTCATCTCATCCTTGACACGTGAAAGGTCATAGCTAAATGTATTCTTATATCTAAGGTGGAATACACCCTTCTGCTAACCACACTGTGTAGCTATCTCTTTACTGAAAAAAAACAACACAATCTGCTGCTGCATCAAGCTTTCAGATAATCTATTACTGCATGGTCATCTATTTACTGTAACAAATATCCTCTTTTAACTAGAAGAGCCATTTTGCTTCCATCATTAGACATTTATTCTTTGCAGAAGAGCTTCTGCCAACCTTTCAGTAATAAGTTATCAGAAGGTCTACAGCATTACCCTCTTCAGTCACATCAACCCAGAGCCCTCACAGTTTGCTAACTTTATGTCTCTGACTTTATGAATCAGCCAGATTCACATCCACCTTCAGCAGTATGTATCAGCTGCAGAAAGGAGGACATATTGGTCATGTTTCTGACAGATGCACATTTCATAATTAGAATTGCACATCTCTGAGCACACACTCTTTATGCTACAGAATATGATGTATGGTGCTCTGAGCAGCATCTCAGGACCCTTTACATTTAATAGAGTACTCAAATATCCCAGTTTGAATCTATGGAAACACCTACTGTACTACATAACCACTACATCTAATGTGATATTCCCAATCTATAAACTCCAGTTCTGCAATACAAACCGGCAATCTTAAGTCCAAAGCTTGTACAAGCTACAGACCAACAGCCATTCTATCTCCATTCTCCAAAATATTAGAAACAAATGTATAAATAGCCAACATTGCTTTCATTTTGACCATAACACAGAAGCTGCACTCCTTGCAGTTCTGAACGCAGTAAACAACCAAAAAGAAGAATGTCTCCTAACAACCTTTATCTTCCTTTACTTGTCCAAAGCTTCTGATACTGTCTCACAGAAATACTGCTGAGCACACTAGACGAAGCAGACATGAGTTGTAATATAATAAAGTGATTGAAGAGCTACTTAGGTGAAAGTCTCAGAGTGTCCACTGGCATGCTACTTGCTCTTCTTTTAACCTACTTTACTTGGTATACCTCAAGGCTCCATATTTAGACTACTACTTTTTAACATTTTTAACATGTTTGTGACCATGGAGTAGCAGATAAAGCAACTATTGTTCAATACCAAGATAACTTGCTTCTTATGGACACAGCAAAGACTTTGAATCAGCTGCAAACATAACACAAGGATTATTCAATAAACTAGAAAAAATTACTATCACCCACTTAACATTAAATATCAAAAAATTAAACTGATTCTTTTTGACTCGTAAGCTCATCTTAGACTTCAGAGTTATTTGATACCAAGTGAGTTCCCTGATCTATTGCTCACCCTCAATACTAAGTTGGACTATTATGTTAACAAATAATACAAAAATAAAATGAGTCTCTCATACTAAACTACTCGGAATCACCATAGATGATCGATTTAATATGACCAACATATCACACAGGTGACATAGAAGACACACCAAAAGCTGGGAAGATTGTACAAAGCAAAACCATTCCTCAACAACAGTGGTAGTAGTAGCAGTGCCTCAACCTGTCTCCTACCAACCCTGGTATATGCTTCACCTATTCTGACAAATCTATCTTTCTCAGGATCACTGAAACTGCAGGAATGCAATAATGCAATAGTTAAATTTGCCTCTAACCTACCAAACAGAACATACGTCTGTCTGATTCTGAAGGAATTAAACTGGCTTGAACTCTCTCATGTGCTCACATACACCCAATTACTTATAATCCATAAACTATTCCACAAACCAGAAAAATATCCATCTCTTAACAGTCTAACATACACTTATTCCCTCAGCAGACCCTTGTATTCTGGTGATAAAATGTTACTTAGTATAACAAAATCCAACAATACAGCAAGAAACTTGTTGTATTCCAACTGTATCTCAAAGAAGTGGAACTCTATTCCTCCCTGCTTCAGTAAAAATATGAACTTAAAATCTTTCAATTCTGAGCTGAAATAGTATCTTCTACACCTATGGCTTTGCTCCTGTACCACTCTTGGCTAAGACTACTTCGTCTAAACCTGTCATAAGTTCATAGATTCATAGCTGTATACTAGGCTAATGGCCACTAGGGCCCTTAAAAGCCTAGCTGTACAACCCAAATGTGACCCACAAATTTGATTTATATTTGATTTATAAGGTGTGATTTACTGACTGCTTATGTCCAACAGAGATATTGGAGCCATACCAGAGGTGAATGTCTGCTTACCCATCCATTGGTCCAAGTTGTGCTTAAATAGGGTTAGGGAGGAGCTCTGCTTCACATGGATGGGGAGTCTGTTCCAGAGAATGGAAATTCTCTGAGAAACATCTGTCTCTCGAAAATGTCCTATTTATGTTGCAAACAAAATTTGCATCTTTTAGTCTAGTAGTTCTCATGCTGTTTGTTTTGATATGTGCAAAATATTTATCAATGGTGATGTCTTGTATGCCAGGCAAAGATCACTTCTCAGAAGCTGTATGATACCGAGTAAAGAAACAGGGCTTTGAGGTGACCAGTGTAGGACATTGTATTTACTCCCTGTATTCTTTTTTAAGGAACCTTTGTATACATTCCACTTGCCGCATGTGCCTGGTCAGGTACAAACCAAAGGGAGCATTATACTCTATGACAGGCCTAATGAGGGCCAAGTACAGTAGTATGATAACCTCTCTGGACTTGGGTGCTATGGCCTTGCTTATAAGTTGAGCAAAATAGCAGGATTTTCTTGCTACCTTGGACTCGAAGGCTAGCTACATGAGTTCATGACAGCTTAGTTACCCAGGGTGACTGACTTCCCAAAAGGTACTATAATGCATTTCTTGGTAATGAATTTTAAGCCATGGTTTTTGCACTAAACGTTTGTCTGTAGATCTTCCTAAACAGTGTTCAGGAAGGTCTAATCCAGCAAACACTGTGTTAGACCTTCCTGAACTGTGTTCTTGCCTTGGTGGGATTCAATGACTGCTCCCAGTTTGCAGTCATCTGCCAACTTGGTTAGCCACAGGCCTGTGACATTGGCTTTGACATCCAAGAAGTAGATGGCAAAGAGCAATGGGCCCAGCAGAGATCCCAGGGGGACTCCACTGATGACCGGTCTCTTTGTGGACACAGCTTCACTGATTCAAAACTTCTGGTTCCTATCAGTGAGCCATCTAGCTATTCAGCATGTTATAAAGGGGTTTATTCTTAGTTATGTAAGTTTGGTGACATTGTCCAACTGGGGTACTGTATCAAATGCCTTAGTCAGATCTAGGTAGACAGTATGCACCATTTTCCCCTCATTCATTACCTTAGTGACCTTTTTAAAGAAGAACACCAGATTCAGTAAGAATGATCTTCCTTTGACAAAGCCAAAATGGGACGGACCTTGTGTCCAGAAGTCTCCTATGTCCTTGTTGATAAATTCCATATATTTCTTTCCATGGCTTTGCAAATAAGATTAGTCAGACTACTTAGTCTGTAGTTTTCATGATCTGTTGAACGTATGCCATTATGAAGAGTGATGACTGTCTCAGTTCTCAATTCACATGGCACAAAGTCTGTTTTAAGAATATAGCTAAATAATAACTCCAGGGGTCCTGATAAGTCATATTTTTGACTATTCAGGAGGCATCCTGAGATGCTATTGGGGCCAGTGAGACAGTGTTCTTGGCTTTAGTGAGTGGAGCCAGTAAATTTTACACTTTCTAGTTATAGTTGGAAGAGTTATGTTTGAGGGTATTATTGGGGGGATAGTTGGGGGTGAGGGGGTGGTAAAGCTGGAACAAGTATGCTATATCACCAAGCTTGATGAATGTGGCACCACTACCGACCATTTTGGTATATTGCTGTGTGCTGTCCTTGAAGTTTCTGACATAAATGTAGAAGGCCTTATGATTATCTTTCACCTGAGTGGATATCTTAACTTCAAAGCTGGCTTTGCTTAACCTAATTAGCCTTCTTAGTTGCTTATTTAATTTGATGAGAGTGTTTTTATTTATGAGACTTACCCTTCTTGATTTTTGCCATAATTACACTATGACTCCTTTTGTGTGCATCCCAACTTATTTCATAGGTTATAACTAGGCTAATGGCACAATAGCCTTTACAAGCCTAACCAACAATACCCAGGATATGACAATACTATATCTTAATCCCAAGATATGGGATGGGTTAATATCAGGTAGTGGGTCTTTGGGTGTTGGAGTTCTGAGTCATTTTACAGACTGCCTCTGTCCATAAGAAACATGGGCAGTACCTCAGAAGTGAAGTTACAGTTCCCTGTCCATTTATCCAAATTATTTTTAAAGAGAGTGAGGGGCAGGCTTTGTTTTATGAAGATGAGAAGTTCATTCAAGGTGGCCTTTGGGATATTAATCTGTCTGTCCAGAAAGTTCTGTTAGAGTCACAAATAAGGTTCAGGTTCATGGAACGCATAACTATCATAAAACTTTTCTTGTAAATATGTAACATTTTCATCAGGGCTGGATCAGAGAATGCCTTGTAGATCAGGCATAAGTCCACCCTTTGTAAACAATATGAGATGGAGTAAAGGGATATGACTTTCAGTTGGTCTGCAATAGACGTGTCTTACTCTTTGTATTTCTTTAGTGAGAAACCTCTGGTGTTGTTACAGTTGGTACAAGTGATTGGTTAGGAACATGTAGAAGGGTGCACTGTACTCCATTATAAGCCTGATGAGGGCCAAGTACAGTGGCACTATGACTTCCTTAGATCTTGATGCCATGCCTTTGCTTATAAGTTGAGCCATGCAGAAGGATTTCCTCACTACTGTAGCTACCTGGTGGTCAAAGTTTAGGTTACTATCTGTCTTCCTAGGTCCCTCACCACTGGGTCTATTTTAGGGGTGTGCTATCAATATTATAATTTGCAGGGATATCTGATTTATCAAAGGTAGGATTATGCATCTTTTAGTCTTTAGCCTTAGACCATAGTTTTGGCACCAGTTGTTTGTCATTTTTAGGCCTGTTTGTGGGATCAAGATCATTTGGGGATTTAGTAATTGCTCCCAGCTTACAGGCATCTGTGAGCTTAGTAAGCCAGAGACCCCCGACATTGGTCTTCACTTCAGAGAAGTATATACCAAAGAGGAGGGGTCCCAACACTGAACCCTGTGGGACACTGCTAGTACCAGGTTTCTTACTGGAAGTAGATTCATCTATCTGGACAACATGTGTCCTGTCACACCAAATTCCGACACTGGTCTGGTAAAGGCAATAAAGGTGAACGCAGATTCCACAGCTATACCGTTTATTGTACACACAACGACAGGACGCCACAATAAACAAACATCCACTACAAATGAACTCCAAAAAAGTTAAGCGCTTTCATCTGCCGATTGCAGACTTTATCAAAACACCTAAAAACATCACAACCTATATAATTTAAACAGATTTTGGCGCCAAAACTTTTTTTAAAATCTTAAAGATACACAACTCTCACAAAGAATATTACACTGTAAAAGTTTCTTATTAATAAAAACGATCTTTTCATGAATTAATAGATCATGAACATAACTTTGAATCTGTACACTCCATGTAAATAATACAGTTATAAATATCTAAAAACATACTAGTACAAATATAAATATATATCAGATGTAGAACAAAAATATAAATATATGTGACATTAGTGTAATCCTGAATGAATATGATCTAAATGAAATATAATCTACCTGGAATAGGGAAACATAAGTATATATGATATAATAAATATATTGAATGCATATAGTGAATAAATAAATAAATAAATAAATAAATATGCATACTAAATTAGTTGATAATAATAAATATTAAGTATATGAAAATCATTATAATATTATATAATTTAATATATATAAATGATATGTTAGAAAAGTTGTGTAAAAAACATGTGTCCTGTCAGTGAGTCAGCTGGCTATCCATCTAATGATGTAAGGGTTTATGCCTAACTCAGTAAGTTTATCTATGATCCCCAAGTAGGGGATTTTGTCAGAAGATTTGACCAGGGCTATATAAGCAGTGTGCACCATTTTATCCTCATCCATGGGATGGTGACTTTCTCAAAAAAGTCCACCAGACTGAGCAGGCATGACCAGATTGAGCCTGGTCCAGTCTGGTCCAATGTTTGGAGAGTTCCTCTGTCATTATTGATCAGCTCCATGATAATTCTCTCCATGGCCTTGCAGATAAGACTGATCAAGCTTATAGGTCTGTTGTACCCCAGTTCAGCTGATGGCCCCCTTGTGCAGAGGGATGACTGTTGCAGTCCTCCATTCCTCTGGGACTAAGCTCATTCAGGGGCTGTGGTTAAAGAGGGTTTCTAGTGGCTCTGATAGATTCTGTTTTAAGCTGTCTGAAAAGCATCCTGGAATGATGTCAGAACCCATGGAGGCTGTGTTTTTGGCTTTAGTAAGTGCAGTAATGACCTGTTCTATCATAATGAGCAGTAGGATATAGTTGCGTGTATTTAATTGGGTATGGTAGGAGGTGATGTGGAGGAGAAGTTTGAAATGAACTTGTCAGCCAGCAGGTTTGCTATAGTTTCAGGTTGGGTGTTGGTGTTTCTGTTCATAATTAACTCGTAACATTGCTGAATGTTTCCCCTCATCATATGGCATAATTAAAAAAGCCTTATGGTTATCTTTCACCTGTGGGGCTATCTTTAGATAGACCAGGCAAACATCTCCTACCAATAAATTAACCCAGTCCTCCTGATGTAAAAACAGAGTAGAAGAGACCCACAAGTGCAATGCTAATAGAAACCACATAAACATATAGCTGGAAATCTCCTACTGAAGAGAATTTCATGACAGTAACAGTAGAGGAAGAACAATTTTTTTTTTTACAAAACAATTCAGTGAAAAACACACACAAAAGCAGGGAACAAAAGTGATCACTCATAATAACAAGTGCAATTTTGCAATCAAAGATACTTAACTTTATCTGGATGGCACTGGATACAATTAAAACACTTCTGGAGTGCAGGCTAGGGCTACGAGCTTTGCTGAGCTCAGGGAAAATGAGCAGGAAACAGTATGTAGTAAAAGAGGATTACTCAAGAACAATACTGGTTTGCTGGGTGGGCACTCGGTATCATGGGTCTATGAGAAACAGTAGGTAGGAAGATTACCTAAATAGCTTATACAACAGTCATTAGCAATGAAAGAGGGAGGAACATTGGAACTCAGATAATCATAAGTGGTGGAGGCCAGAGACAGAGCCTTATAAAACAACAACAGCAGCAGCAGAAGGGTGGGAGGCTTGGGAAATTTTCAAGGAACAAGCGGGATAGCTTCAGAGGCTAGCAATCAATCTGCCACAAGTGAGAATTAAACTACACGTCTTTGACCCATTAGGGTTTAAAATAGAAACAATTAGCTTTTACAAGTAGTTCTACTTGTGGAAACAGAAGTGTAGAATGATGCAGAGACACAAGCTCCCCTTAAATGCTAATTAAAATACCCCAAATAATGCCCCAGGCCAAACTAAAGCATGCAATCTGATAGAGCAGAGCAGAGCAGAAAAGTACAAAATAATATCACCACACAAGTCACTATAAGTGCACTTAAATATTTAAGCAGAATCGGAATAAGTAAAATAATTTAACTCTCCTACAACCTAAATCTTCATATCTAACTGACCTACTTATATACACCACATCTCATAACTTAGCTGCATTGAAACTCTGCTACATTAATATCTTAAAGTCACCTCCATTAACTAACCACTCCTAATTACCTATTCTATCCTTCCCACAATGTATAATTCTGGACTATAGATACCCTACTGTTCTGATGTTTTATTACAGGAACCTCCAAAATTATTCTAATTATAAGATGCACAACTAATCCATCACTCAGAATATTACACGAGAACAAACTCATGTGTGTATAATATCAGGTGGTAGCCGCTTCTTTGTATTATATTAAGTTATTTTACCCTATTTGTGTATTCATACTGTATTCCTATGTTTCTATGTTGTCATTGCATTGTATTAGCTACTGCAGTTGTTATTGTCAATGGAAGTAATCACTATAATTTTGTGTGGAACTTTTCTCTCCAGGTCTCAGCTAAAAAGGGGTTTCATGCCCAGTTGAACTTTCCTAGTAAACAAATGCAACAAAGAAATAGATCGATAGATAAGTGATAAATAAATAAATAACTAATTTTGAGAGAAACTGAAGAACTATCTAACATCTAGCTGGAACTGCTGAGATATTCAATGCTGACTAAATTACTAAGATAACCATTTATCTAAACTAATACTACAACTACCATGCCTGGACTAATATCTTGATATAACTATCAATACTACTCTCAGGCCCCTCAACATACGCATACTAACCTACTTCTATAACCTCAATATGCTAGTATACTAAACTACTCAAAGCTATATCATTTTTTGTTATAAACATTAACTCTTCAGAAAGAAATTACATACAAATGAAAACTTGCTAAAATTCAGTCAACTGCTTGGTATGTTGTAACAAATACAGCATATATTAGTAAATCACTTTTCAAGAAATGTAAAAATAATGAGGCCTTCTGAGCAAATGCGTATCTGTAGCTAGGAGTGAATTGGGAGTGGAGGCAGCAAGCCTTTACACTCTCACTATTAATGGGGCTTCATCCCATACCCCACTGATGAATAAATCTGCTCTGAGGGCCTATAACAACCAGGTAAGTTAAAAATCACTACAGATTCAAAACTTTTCTCTGGAACAGGCTGAATGTATAGGCATTTACTGGAAAGCACATCAGTGACACAAAGGAAAAACCACATTAGTATATAGTTCCTGCTGGCCCGATAGTTTGTTGTCTAAGAAGCTGATATGAGCATTCTTCAGAATTTGTCAAACACTACCCCTCTGCAGTGTGTAGTGTCTTTTGTGAATCCCATCTTGCAGCTGTACAATTTCTCCTTAAAGAATAAGTTTGATGAGTTTGACAAACCCATCTATATTATATAAATATTGGCATTATGTGTTTCGGCTGACAAATATTTTATACTGCTGATATAAATCTATAAAAGTTCAAGAATGATGGACCAATACTGCTGATATAATTTTAGCCATCCCTGGGAAAATGGTTAAGTGGATACATTAGAGGTTATTTATCAGTATATTCTGATAATAAAGCTAAAATTATAACTCTAGCCTCTGGTGTGATAAAAAAACAATAATCTGAAAGAAAATTGAATTCATGTATTCTACCTGTCACCATCAGCATGTTGGATCCCGTTTTAGAATACAGAAGTAGGCAGAAAAGGAAAGGAGGAACCTACACAAGATGAGTGGTTAAAGAAGTCTGGTAGAAAACGTTAAAGGAAGCTTGCACAGGCAGTGGAGTGGTTTTGTTCATTTAGAAGTACCTTCCATTTCCTTCTGTCTTTTAGACGTTATAGATCTACTCAGGAAATGTGTATGAAGTACTTTGGAATATGAAAAAATAAAAAGAACACCGTTATTTTTAATTTCTTTATTTAATTCTGATCAAGATAATGTTCTAACTTTTAGATTATGGAAAGGGAAAACAGTTGTACAATTGTATGTTGGCTACCATCAGCAAATACTTTTCAAGACAAGCAAAATCCATTATACATGCTACGTATGTTTTGCAACATTTTGCAATATGCTGTACAAAATGTTATAAAAAGATTTCTGAAAGTTTGTATATATTGCTGCAACCCCATTTTTTAAGTATCTTAAATTTGTCTGCATGTGTAGCTTAGCTCTGTTTTACAGGGGGATAGAGCTCTGACTGCATCCCAGGTGACTGGGTTTCAGTTAGCAGCCCCGGCACTGGAGGTTGCCAGGCAGGGAGGGGGAGGAATAAGGGTGCATGACCTGCTGGGATGGCAAGGTTTCCACGCACTCAGGGAGCAAATATTGGTTGGTATGATTTCCCTGGAGGAGACTGGAAAGGCCACCATTTGCACTTCTGGAGTAAGGGCATGGCTACTTGGATAGAATGCCCCTTGTGGAACTGAGGGGACATTCTTTATGGTCAGACCATTTTACACCTCTGTCTGCTGCTTTGTTGGATGCATGCTGGAGTTTGGGCATAAAAACAGAAAATCTTCGAACCACCCTGTGATGTCTTTCCTAAACAATGGACCTTCCTGGTCAACCCTCATACGGGTGATGGGGAACGAATGGAAAGATTATCCAGGAAGTGGCTGATGACTGGCAGCTAGGGTGAACACAGCAAAGAAAATTTGTCTGCATGTCCATGCAGATGACTTACAGGGGAAGAAGTGAAAGGACACGAGTATGTACTAGTAGTATCTCCAATGCAGTACAAAATGCAGCATCCTATGAGTGACTGTGAGTGACTTTCTTCTAGTATAATGTCTGAGGAATTCACTGTTGAACTAAGAGAGCTTCATATAACAGCATCTGTATACTCCTGCTTAGCTCAGTTCTAAATGAGCAAGTACATGTGGCTGTTTATACATCGTTAATAATAATATAACAAAAATATAATAGGAAAGAAATTGTGAATCTCTCTCTGTTTGCCCTAGTGCTGCAGCTTGTACACTGTAGGGAGATATGTGACAATAAACACAAAATGTTAATACCAAAATAGACTGCTGTAACCTGTCGAAAGAGAATTAGTGGAAGAAAAAGGGAAGTGAGTACAGAGCAATGAGGAATCTTATGAAAGTAGGTCAGCTGTAAGTAGAAATGCTTCAAAACCAAGATATTTCTTAAGATGGGATGAGATGAGACAGACTGTTAAGAAAGGGTGAAAGGTCAGAAGCATTTTATTTATATGTTTCTTTGTTTATTAATTTCTTTTATTTGTTAACTACGGTAGAGCATTGCTAAATATAGGTCATTTTCAGGTTTTGCCCAGGAATTCACAAAGTATATCAAAAGAAAAGCTTATCTAAGACACACACACACACACGCACACACACACACACACACACACACACACACACACACACACACACACACACACACACACACATATGACATGTACATTCTTAAGGTGACAACATGTAACGAAGTTTGCAAAATGGGCTGATGATTGCATGTCCACTGTAAACAAATGTGTGCACGGGAGAAAGAATATACAGGTGTGAAAGTGGAAGGGGGGAATAGGAATGTACAACCTACACGTGATTGTACACTATTAATATAAATGAGGGTGGGAAAGGAAGTGAGGAAGGTCACAAGAAGAAAAAGAGGTGTGCTTATTTAGCTAACTATATATATATATATATATATATATATATATATATATATATATATACACACACACACACACACACACACACACACACACACACACACACACACACACACACACACACACACACACACATTTGAATACAGCATGAGAACTGTATCAGGTATATTGAATTTTTTAATATAATTTTTGGGGCTGTTGCTCCCTTGTGGTTGTTAAGTCCCTGTCCCCTACAGACCTTTTTATTCCCTATCATGGGCATCCTTAGACAACAGAAGTCGACAGCTAGGGATTGCAGCTATCATCCAGCAGGGGAAGGACATTTTCTATATTTCCCTAACTCCCCAGTTAGCTGGAAAGTATGATGTAATATCCTTTTTGTTGGATCCAGTGCAAGCCTGCACTTCTGCATACTTGCAAGTTAAAACTAAAGGCCTTGCCCACTCCTTGACAGGCTCTTACTTTCTGAGATCCATCTTGCAACAGCTGCAACACCTGCAATGTCTCTATATGCTACTTTTGGAGTAGGACTCTTCCACCACCACCCCGTTATGGACAAGTTGGCATTGACCGCACATGCTCATCCCTCTCCAGCTGGTTCCACCAGTGCCCAAGCTGCTAATTACATTTGGAGGCAGTGAGAGATGGAGCTAATATGTCCTCATCACCTTTTTAGACCTGGCCCTATGACTAGTTTATTTAAAAGTGTTAGCCTAAGTAGAATACAGGTTGTGTGGCTCCTTCCTGATGCACAGTTTACTGGTTACCAGAGGCAGTAGTCCAGGAATTGCAGTTTGAATAGTAATGTGCAGAAAAGTAAATCTGCACATTCCTTAAATGCTAATCATATAGTTCTTTGTAGGGAGAGATCATGCCGCAATCTTCTGGGTGCAAGGGGTATAAATGTGCATGCTTTGTTTAAAAGGACTTGTAACATACCAAGAACACAAAGTAAAGATGATGAAACAAGGAACAAACCACGTGAAACTTGTTTTTGAAACAGATTAATGAATGAGTCCATCATCATGTCTGACACATACAATTTCAAATGCAATTCTTAGCTGAACTATCAACTACAGATGTACCAAACATAGTACATCCATTTCAGCCTTGTTTTCCTGTTGGGTTTGAAATAATAGAAGCATTTTCTTGACATCACTAACTAGACCATCTGGCAGATGGTGCCCAGGGTTAAATTGGAGCTGAGGTTCCTGTAGTACAGGTTTTGATTTCTTTTGCCCACATTTGCTTACTGTTTGATCTTGAACAAAGCATATAACCAGCCAGTGCTTGGGGGCAACTGAGAATGTGGGCTAGACTGTTTAATGGTCCCTGGAATGGCTAGTAACTACCTATAAACCGGGTTTATATCACATAATTGAATCATGGAACATCGAACGCTCAAATGAGGGAATTTTCACATAATCGAATACTGTATTGCCCCCCACACCCCCTGCTAAATATATATTCCTACTCTGAGGTCACACTACAGTGAAGAAAGGGCAAAAATCCCGATCTTCACTGTAGTGTGAGATAAATCCAGGAACTTCGATTATGTGAATTTGAGCGTTTGATGTTCCGTGATTCGATCATGTGATATAAACCCCTATAAACCTATACAAGAAATGCAAAGTAAAATTATTATTACTGCCTAGAAGTACAAAGTGAATTTATTGTTAATATCTGTATATCTAATTCTTCAGCTTCACCAATGATGGCATTCTCTAATACGAGAACTCATCAGAAAGCCTATTAATTTGACTAAAAATAGTTATGGACCAGACAGTCACTAATTTAGGCTAGTACTAATCTTTTTAACTATCGTATAGTTTATCCTGTTTCCTGGACCTAGCAGATTTGCTGGTTTGTACTGCATTCACCTCAGAATCAGACAGGCATGCTGAAGCCTTAGGAGTTGAGAGGTCAGCATAATTTTCTTTAGTCATGGCAATGCTTGCCTTGTTGTCTGTTAGCATGTTTTTGAGAAGAGAAGAAGTTTAGAGTTTCTGGAAAGTCAGAGCACTATTAAAATTTATGAAATCAGTATTGTTTCCATTTTTGACATTTGCCACTCTTGCTCATCTCAGCATGACAAAGTGCCCGGAATTGCTTTCTTTCAGTTTAATTTCTCCAAATCTTTTGTGTTTCTAATACCATGATGGGAATGGACCCGAATTCTTAAGTCAAGGTATAATTAAAGATTCTTCTATCTTTGATGTTAGTCAACAGTGCTCTTTGCAGCACCTGCAATGTGCCTAGAGATGACTACTTCTGCAATTCATATGGAGTTGCATGCATTGGTAGCGGGTCCACTTCACATGACTGAAAGCTCAAACTACTGAAATTCATTTGACTGACTCCACAATCCTGAATGTTCAAAATACTGAAAACTCATTTGACTGAATTTCAGAATACTGAAAGCTTACAATGCTGAATTGCAAAATGCAAAATGGCAGTGAGTACAGTACTATAAGGTAAGTAAAGGGTATGTGCCCTTTTCCCCACTATAGTACGATCCAGGAGTTTGTATATAGAGTTTGGGAGGGTGTTAAAGCTATGATAAAGGACAAATTATTATCCCAGGGATAAAAATTCAAAGGGGGATATTTCATGGTGACTCTCTGTCACCACTGCTATTCTGATGTCCTTCAAGGATGCATCTGCAGTCCTTACATATGGGTTGTCCTGCCTCAGGCAGCCCTTCGGTCGGCCGGATTCCAAAGTCTGGGTCCGGTGTCGGCTGATGTCGCCCCTTCCCCGACGTCAGAGCGCCTGGGGTATAAAAGTGTCAGCCGACGCCATCTTCCTCAGTCTTTCTTGCTGCATGGTGCCCGAAGCAGAAGCAGTTCGCAAGTGCCGGTCGGCCAGCTCCTGCAACTTCAGCTACCGAAGACTTCAAAAAGCTAAGTACCCCGTTGGGGACTCTTTCTTGCCTCAGCCGATGTCAGATCAAATGCTTAAAGTTAATAATTGCTTGACTTGTGGGAAACAAATACCTCATAAGGATTTCCATTCCTACTGCCTCCCCTGCCTAGGCCCAGACCACGACGTCTCGGCCTGTACTGCCTGTGCCTCCTTTAATTGACGCACTCTTAGGCATCGGTCAGAGTTTGCAGAGGAATTTTTTGGGGCTAGTTTCTCTTATAAAATGCCGTCAGAGACTCCGACTTCTCATTTAACCAAGAAACGGAAGGACAAGGACCGACACACGTGGACCGTGGTTTCGGCTGAAACCTCTCCTAGGCCTGCCGCGAGTGTCTCGGCTGAAACCGAGTCCTTGGTACTTCCATCCGTAGAAACCGCTCAACCGACAGCCTCGGCCCCGGAGGCCTTTTCTGAGTCGGTTATAGAATTACCCTCGGAAACCGGTGTTCAGGAACCTACCGACACCATTCCCCTAGACAAAACTACTCCAGCATGTGGGGCAGCCAGGCCCCCGGCATCCATGTCCATAAAAGATTTCACTAGGGCTAAAGCTGCTAAGCAACAAAAAACTCTGCCTCCCAAGTCTTTTTCTCAGGGATCCACTACAGGTTCTCAGATACTAAGTTTGGCTGAGGACCTTATTTCCTTAATTAGGGGCTCTCAGCCTCATCCGGACAGGGGCTCTCAACCCCCTCTAGACAAAAGGCCCAGGGTTGAGTCTGCTGAACCTCAGTCCTCTGATGAGGCCTCTGATGGCTCTGCTCTATCAGACTACCAGGAGGAGGCCTTCACGGCCTACGAGGATTCTGATGCAGAGGAATCTATTCCCTCTGCCTCCACTCCTGAAGAGCTGTCCTTTGGGGAGACCCTTCACTCTGTGAGAGAGCATTTCCAATGGCAGGGCCAGGAATTCTCCGTTACCAGGAAGAGATTAAGGACTTTTCTTCATTTACCTCAGCATAGACCTTTGGCTATTCCTCCTGTTTTAAGTGTCATTGATGATGTGTATTCTGAGTCTAGCACTACCCCTGACACCCTTCCTCCGGCTCCTGTTAAACCCGATAGGTACTACAGGGTCCCGGACTCGCATCATTTCCTTTACAAGGCCCACTTTGCTGACCCAGAAACTATTTCCCAGGGTCCTAAAGGGGTTGCAGCTGCCACCACTAAAAATCCACTCCCCCCTGAAAGGGAGTCCAGGGCTTTAGAGAGATGGGGTAAAACAGTGTACACTTCGTCCACTCTGTCTATGAGGGCTTTAAATTGTCAATTTCATATGATACAGTACCAAGAGTATTTGTTAGATGAATTGCAGAAAAACTGTCTTCGCCTGAACCCCTAGATCATAAGTCACTTCAGGATCTGGTACATAATTCACAACAGGTTAGCAACCATTTCTTGCAGTGTGGTTATGATGCATTGGAAGCTTCATGTAGGTCAGCAATGACAGGTGCAGTCATACGTAGACATGCCTGGCTGAAGGAACAATCTCTGCCAGATCATGTTAAGGCTAAGCTTCTGGATGCTCCACTGGAAAAGCAAAAGTTATTTGGCTCCACTGCTCAAGAGGTCTTAAAGAAATTTGAGGAAAAGGCAAAATCTGTACAAACAGTCAAAGATTTCCTCCAGGTACAACCACCAAGATTCAGCAGAAATTGGCCTTCTAAGAATTGGTCCTTTCCAGAAGAGAGATTTCAAAGAGGCAAGAACAGGCGTGCCAGAGGTAGAGGGCAAACTAGAGGCTCCTACAGAGGACGTCAATGGCAGCCTCCTAACCAGAGAGGTAGTGCAGGTCCAACAACTGCTGCACAAGGACAGACTCAATGACTTCACCTTGACCCCACCGACCACGGCTCAATTAGAAGCACCTTTGGGCGGAAAGTTGTCTTTATTCTCAAAAAATTGGCACAGTATTACAAGGGACAAATGGACACTGCAAATAATAGACAAAGGATACAGGCTCCATTTCCATACATTACCAGAAAGAAAGGGAATGCCAAATCTGCCACCAAATCAGAGGGCAGAGGCTTTAAAACAAATTGCCAACCTATTGCAAATGAAAGCTGTAGAAAAGGTTCCTCTCGCAGAACAAGGCCAAGGATTTTATTCCAGACTATTCCTTGTCTCAAGAAAAGAAAAACAATGGAGGCCTATTCTCGATTTGTCCACACTGAATACTTATCTCATTGTGCCAAAATTCAAAATGCTGACCCTACAGCAACTCCTTCCCATGCTGGGCAAGGGGTCTTGGCTGGTAACTCTAGACCTCAAGGAGGCATACCTGCATGTCCCTATCAGACAAAGTTGCAGAAGACACCTCAGATTTCTTGCAGGTTCAGAGCATTATCAATTCTCAGCATTGCCCTTTGGCTTATCTACTGTGCCCAGAGTATTCATGAAATGCCTGGCATCAGTAATTGCACACTGCAGACTTCAGGGGATTCAAATATACCCGTATCTGGATGACTGCCTTATACAAGCGGACAGCCAACAAACTTTGGAAAAACATTTGAATTATGCCATCTGCCTACTGCAGGCCTTGGGATACACAGTCAACATTCGCAAGTCAAGACTTGTGCCATCCCAAAGAATAACTTTTCTGGGTGCGGAACTAGATACAACCACCCAAATGGTTTTTCTCACAGAAGAAAAACAAAGACAACTACCAGATTACTTCAAAAATCTAACAAAACAAACTCAGATGACTGCAAGGAAAATCCTGCAGGCCCTGGGTTACATGGCATCATGCATTCTTCTGATTCCACAAGCAAGGCTGCATATGAGAAAACTACAATGGTACCTAAGGAGTTTATGGTCTCAGCACAATCACAGCCTAGAAGCTTTGATACCACTCATTCCATGCCTTCAAAAGGAATTCCTGTGGTGGGCCCAAGCAAGCCAGTCAAACAGGGGCCTGCCTTTCAGCAAACCAGTAACCAGCCAAAACCATTACCTCGGACGTTTCAGACCATGGATGGGGAGCACATATGGAGGACAGATGCATCCAAGGTCTATGGTCTCAGAAAGAATTGTGCATGCACATAAACCAAAAGGAAATGCTGGCAGTGATTCATGCAATCGAGGCCTTCAAGCTCTTTCTACATCAAGGCCACCTGCTAATAAGGACAGACAATACCACAGTTATGTGGTACATAAACAAGCAAGGAGGTACCCATTCCTACCCTCTTTGCAGACTAGCAATGAATCTTTGGGAACTTTCCCTAAAACTCAGTAGAGAGCTGCAATCCCAGTTTGTGCCAGGAAAAGACAATATACTGGCGGACAGCCTAAGCAGAAATACCATGGACCCACACGAATGGATGCTGCACCCAGACATCTTCCTTCAGATAACACAATCATGGGGGAGGCCGGACATAGATCTTTTTGCTTCCCACCACAATCATCAGCTGAAGAAATTCTGCACAAGGACATACCACCCACAAGCATGGAAAGTGGACGCCCTCTCTTAACAGTGTATGCATTTCCACCACTCCCACTAATGACCAAGGTCTTACTGAAAATCAAGACAGAGCAGCCAAATGATTCTAATAGCCCTGGACTGGCCAAGGCAGCACTGGTACCCACTGTTACGGAGCCTGTCACACACGAAACTGTGGCCTCTACCACTATGGGCACTCCTTCTGACACAGCACAATTACAAAACTCTGCACTCCAGCCTGAAAACCCTGCAGCTGACAGCCTGGAGAATACCTTGACTCCTCACCAGGAAAAGCTATCCAAGAGAGTGAAGGATATCATCATGGAAGCTCAGACCTTCCCTTATTGCAGCTCATGGCAGACTTTATTTTTCATCAGACAAGCTTAGAATCTTCATCATCAAATCCAGTTCATTGAACAAACCGCTCTTCTTAACCAAAGGGGAGAAATTGACCCTGAATTCACAGACAGTTAGAACTTGGATAACACTTTCATTGTACAAGAGATTCCAATTTCAAATTTCAAAAAATAGGAAAAGATCAGCTGTTTATCTGCACAGTATGACAATGACTCTAGGTTAAATTTATGAATCTAAGATGTGTGTAATATGCATTGTTCCAAATCATCAATTCGTACATCAGTTTTGAAAAGAAACCATTTCCTAGTTATATCAATTGCTTTTAATATCTGATTGTCTGTTACTGTTACTTTTTACCCAATACCTGAAAGCAAAATTTTGTCCTGAAATTTCAAATCCTTAATTAATTTATATGCAGTTGCTATAAATTTAGTGTCTTGTTGGATAGTTGCACAATTCAGAGCACTTATCCACAAATGCTGCAGGTTTAAAGTTCCTAAAGTAGCTCAAGGCAAGTTCTTTAACTTGTCTCATTATAACGATGTAACTTCTAGGTAGATTCATTTCCTGTCTAATTTGTAAAGCCATAAGTCAAGTTTATTAAAACATCAAATAGAGTCAGATTAAGTATTAATGGAAATTTGCTGAGATCGATCAGCTGATTATTTAGTTTAAAATTAGGATTCCTGTGGAAAGGTTGAAGAACCATCATATATTGCAATAAATCTACGGACTGAAATAAAGTTTGCAAAGATGAGACACAGGTTATTATGTGGTCCATGACCCCATATTTTATCAGACTAATTTTGTCCATAAAGGGCAATGCTTTAGGATTTATTTTCCTATCCAAAATATGCTTATGATTCAAGACCACCCAAGTTGGTATCCATTTTGTATTCGTTACATCATAATTAGCAATTCTTAAAATTTTATTAGCAAATAAATAATATGCTACAAAGTTTGGTAGCTCAAGTCCCTCTTGTTTTAGGGTCATTAATTTCTCATAAGATATTCTAGTTCTTTTGGGTTCCAGATAAATTTAGCTAGATCTTTATGCATTTGTTTAAAACTGTTTTTGAAATTGATAATTGGGCAGACCTAAATATGTATAACATTCTTGGTAGTATAGTTATTTGCACTATTGATACTTTTGCTAATACCGGTAGTTTTAAATTCTTCCATCTGTCACAACCAGCTATTATGTGTTCCCATACTGTTAACATTTTTGTTATAAAAGTCCTTATTATCCAGAGAAGTTGATACCCAAATATTTAATATTTTCTTTACATGTTAACTTCCCCATCAGGGCCATTAGTGAAACAGGTTTTGGGGTTCTTAATGGGAAGATATTCGTTTTCTGTAAGTTAATTTTATAAATACAAACTACTGAAAATTGCTTATGAGCTTTAATATCTTTTCACTGTCTGAAATTGGGGTTGTACAATAAATAATAAGATCATTGGCAATGCTGACATTAATATTTTATTCCTATAAATTATTGGTGCATTATGATACAAATTTTGCTTGATATATAAAAATAGGGTTCTAGATATAGGTTAAACAATAAGGGGACATGGGACAACCCTGACAGTACCATTTTAATCTGTATTCTGTTAGAATAAGTCCTATTGATGTATAGCAGTGTATGGATTACTATATAATATTTGTAGTATCTGAATGAATTCTTGGGCAAGTTAAAATAGGGTAACACATCAAACAAAAATTTATGTCTACTCTATCAAATGCTTTCTGGGCATCTATTATAAGAGCATAGATATTAAAGTTGTTTTTTTAGCATACGCTCATCATATTATGCAGTGTAAGTGTGTTATCGCTGGTTTGTCTAGTTGCCATAAATCCAGCTTGTTCCTTAGAAATTAGATATATCAAAACCTTCTTTAGTCTCGATTCTATAATTGATGTTAAAATTTTCATATCCACATTCATTAGTGCTATTGGTCTGTAATTATCTGGGTTAAGGGGATCCGAATTGGTTTTATGTATGAAAATTGTTTTTGACGCATTGAGGTGGGATCACTAATTTTATTTTTAGTTATATAATTAAATACATGAGACAATTCTTTTCCCAAACTATCAGCAAACTCTTTGTAAAATTCAGCTGTAATACCATCAGGCCCTGGCACTATGTACTTTCAGTGTTGAATTGTATATACTATTTCTTCTTTAGGGCGGACAGCCTAAGCAGAAATACCATGGACCCACACGAATGGATGCTGCACCCAGACATCTTCCTTCAGATAACACAATCATGGGGGAGGCCGGACATAGATCTTTTTGCTTCCCACCACAATCATCAGCTGAAGAAATTCTGCACAAGGACATACCACCCACAAGCATGGAAAGTGGACGCCCTCTCTTTCAGTTGGAATACTCTAACAGTGTATGCATTTCCACCACTCCCACTAATGACCAAGGTCTTACTGAAAATCAAGACAGAGCAGCCAAATGATTCTAATAGCCCTGGACTGGCCAAGGCAGCACTGGTACCCACTGTTACGGAGCCTGTCACACACGAAACTGTGGCCTCTACCACTATGGGCACTCCTTCTGACACAGCACAATTACAAAACTCTGCACTCCAGCCTGAAAACTCTGCAGCTGACAGCCTGGAGAATACCTTGACTCCTCACCAGGAAAAGCTATCCAAGAGAGTGAAGGATATCATCATGGAAGCTCGCAGACCTTCCACGAGAAAGACATATTCAGCAAAATGGAAAAGATTCCACACTTGGAGCACCGCAAAGGGCCTAGATGCCACAGTGATGAGCATGGCACATATCCTGGAATACTTGGCAGACATGCTCCATAATGGCCTTTCTTACTCTTCCATAAAAATTCATGCTTCAGCAATTTCAGCAGAATACAATACTGATCCACCTGTCTTCTCTCATCCTCTCCTAAGGCAGTTTCTAAGAGGAATTAAAAGCATCAATCCTCCAAGAAAACCACCAGTGCCTACATGGGACCTTAACTTCATGTTGGAAAAGTTGACTTTACCTCCCTTTGAACCAGCAGCATCTTCAGAGTTACAGTTCCTGTCTTGGAAGACTGCCTTCCTTCTGGCCATAACCTCAGCAAGAAGAGTATCTGAATTGCAGGCACTCATGGCAGTACAACCATTTCTTATTTTTCATCAGGACGGAGTCTCCTTGAGAACCAATCTTTCATTCATGCCAAAGGTGGTATCCAGGGTCTCATTGAACCAAGCTATTCACCTGCCTACCTTCTTTCCAAACCCACAAAACAAGGGAGAGAAACTTCTGCATACCCTGGTCATTCACAGACAGTTACGCTACTACTTGGACAGAACTAAGACTTTCAGAAAAACTGATCAGCTGCTGGTAGCATATGCTGCAGGCATTCAAGGAAAAGCAATTTCCAAACAGACAATTTCAAAATGGATAGGAAATTGCATTCGATTCTGCTACTCTTATCATGGAAAAGCTGTGCCAGCTAACATCAGACCTCATTCCACCAGAGCTACAGCCACCTCCACAGCCTTCTTAAGAGGGGTGGCTACCAAGGACATTTTAGTAGCTGCTACATGGAGCTCCGTGCATACATTTTCCAAGCATTACAATTTACCCTTATATTCCAGATCCAGAGCAGGCTTTGCTACGGCAGTCCTGCAGGGCATTTTAGCTACACCATCATTTTCTTAGAGCCTACCATCCCCAGCTTAGCTATGATATTCTACCCATATGTAAGGACTGCAGATGCATCCTTGAAGGACATAGTACAGTTTTGTACCTACCATAAATGTAGATGTCCGATAGGTATGCATCTGCAGTCAGGTTTTCCCTCCCTCCTTCTCCTCTGTGGTACTTCTTGGGTACTTATCCCTCTTATAGCTAGCTGGGGCTATCTATTGTGGTGTATTTGTTTTATATTACTGTGCATGTTTGCAATATTTTGTATTTCTACCAAATTTAGCCTTCCTTAGAGGGCACCTGGCATCTGGGGCAAGAAAAACTGAGAAAGATGGCGTCGGCTGACACTTTTATACCCCAGGCACTCTGACGTCGGGGAAGGGGCGACATCAGCCGACGCCGGACCCAGACTTTGGAATCCGGCAGACCGAAGGGCTGCCTGAGGCAGGACAACCCATATGTAGGGACTGCAGATGCATACCTATCGGACATCTACATTTATGGTAGGTACAAAACTGTACTTTTTGCCTTTAACCCATTAAGCTCTCTACTTAGCAGCTTAGGCCATAGTTACAATTTGGCTCATAGAAAGCAACAAAGTGTAAAGACTTCTCATCTTGTCTTTGTCAATGATTTAAAACTGTATAGCTCATCAGATGAGGAACTGAAAGTATACCTGCAAGCTGTCAAAACTTTTTCAGATGATATAAGAATGTCATTTGGTCTTGATAAATTTGCAAAAGCAACCTTTAAAGCAGGAAAACTGCAGCATCATGAAAACAGTTTCGGACAGGAATATGATATAAAGGAATGTGAGCAAGAGGGAGTGTATAAGTATTTGGGAATTGATGAAGGATCAAGAATAAAACATGAACAAATGCGAATAAAGCTTAGTAAGGAATACTTTAGAAGTCTTAAATTAATCCTGAAAACAGCATTGACATCTAGGAACAAGATCCAAGCTATAAACCAGTTTGCTCTTTCTGTCCTAATTTATAGTTTTGGAGTGATTGACTGGCTCCAAAACGTGTTGGATTGATTAGACAGGAAAACAAGAAGGATGCTTCATGCTCACCAAATGATGTATAAAAATCAGTGCATACCAAGATTATATATTCCTCATTCTGAAGGAGGGATGGGCCTCCTTGAAATTGATTACATGTGTAGATCTGCAATCGTGGGACTGCACACATATCTGCTGACCTCACAAGACCCAAATGTAGTGAAAGTTTTGAAACATGAGGAGAATAAATCTAAGATGACTTCTCTGCTTAATCTAGCAGAAGCATATCGGCATCAAGGAGGAATGGAAATCAAACCAGAAGCAGATAAAAATCAGGCAGCAAATGAATGTGCCAAAAAACGAAAGAAAGAATATAAGGTGAAGGACCAGATGAAAAGGAAAGAAATGTGGCAAATGCATAAATATAGTTTCAAGTATAGAAAACTTCTGGAAGAACCTCATGTTGATCAGGGACGAATGCAGGTATGGTTAAGGAGAGGAGAATTCAAACCAAGAGACAAAAGGTTAATATTGGTGGCCTAAGATAGTGGGCTACATGCACACTAGTTTACAAAGTTCATTGAACATGTGGGAGAAACAGACAAATGTAGGTTTTGTAAAACCGAACTGGAAACAGTCGCACACCTTATTGCTGGTTGTGACATACTAATGGCAGAAGGACTGTATACTGAAAGGCATAATAATGTGGCAGACTGTTGCACTGGGGATTGTGCAAACATTATGGTACTGAAATGGCTGAAAAACACTGGAAACATGAACCGCAAAGCATCATAGAAAATGATGACGCTTACATCACATGGGATCCCCCCATTACAACAGTTCAAAAGCTAGATGCTGAAAACTGGATATAGTGGTCCATGAAAAGAAGACAAAACTAACATTAATCATTGAAACCACCACACCCAGTGACTACAGGGTTTTGTATAGAGAGAGACACAAAGTCATAAAATATCAGGATCTACAGGCAGAAACAAAAGCAATGTGGAAGAAAGATACCCAGACAGTTCTAATAGTAGTAGGAGCAACAGGGTCTTATAAAACAAATCTGCAATCGTATTTAGATATGTTACTAATACATATAACCCTGTACAAATTGCAGAAGGAGTCATTACTGGGGACATTATGGGTGCAGCGAAGAACACTTTTGGCTGACATCAAAGATTGAAACAATACTAATTTCATGAACTTTAATAGACTTAGGAATGGGGTCCATTCCTTGTCATGATATTGGAAACCCAAAACATTTGGAATAATTAAATGCCAATGTACATAAGGCAATTACTACACTTGCTGTCCACCAAGCTAGATGCACAAATAGCAGAAAAGTTCCTATCCATGGTTGCAGGTCCTATTGTGTACATTACAAGGGGTAGGCATGGACAGTGTTTGCAACAGGACAAGGGATGGGTGCTTACTTGATGTAATCTACAGCTAACCAATCCAGCGATACTGAACCAGCTGCAATAGCCTGGTGGTGTAATAATTTAATGTAGCCCTAAATAGTCCTAACTAAATATGGCAATGCTGCTCAGTGTGCAAACTAGATGCTCCATAAGTAGCGAGTGACTGGGGTAAAATTCCGAGGTATTTTTTATAGGGAAAGTGCAACTTCTGGTGATTGCATATATACAGGACACCACTAACTGCCACTGTGCAAAGTGCAGCTTTGTGCAAATGTGAGACTTATATTCGAGCAAAAAAAATCAAGTTTTACACTAGCTATACCCTAAGGCCAATCAGGTAAGCACACGATAAACTTTCTACCAGCAATTCCCAGCTAATATAGGTGAAATCAGCTATCTCCTGCCACAAGAGCACAGACTTTGACCCTCTTAATGTCAAATGACTGGTTTGGAGACAAGTATTAGGGAATCATAAAAACAATGCCTAAAAGTAATTGAAAAACACTAGATACAGTGTATTTAAATGCAGAGTGGCAACCCTTGCTGCAGTTAGAAAATGCAACTTAAAACTCTAAACAAGTGCAGGAAAACAATAAATAGCACAGAAATCTTTCACAGTGTAATCAAAACAATCAGTGCAAATGCAAAATGATACTTCATTTTATTTAATAATATCAAACAGACCATGATTTATCATGGACTACTTCTAATAATAAACTAAAGTATCAGCATAAACAGAAAACAAGAAATTAATTGATGATCCAAAAGGTTTTACAGAAAATTGGAAAATAAAGCAAAAGTAACAGAAACACTATCAAAAATGAAGAAATAAGTACATTTTTGAGAAGAATTTTTGAAGACCCCGTCGCACATAACAAAGATGCTGAATGCACAGAAGAGTTTAAAGAAACAGTAAAGAGATCTAATATAGAGTATATGAGAAGGAAGGAAGGAAGTAACAGCTAGAGAAACTCAGACAAAATTAAGAAAAACACCTAAATGGAAAATTTTGGGCCCAGATGCAGTACTCAGTTTCTGTCTAAAGGTATTAACATTTTTTCATAAAGACTTAGCTCCTTAGTAAAAATTGCTTATATGCACACCCCAAACAGACACCGGCCTGGTTAACAGCAGCTCCTCCTTAACAGTGAACATATATGCCATCCTAAGAAGTATAGACAAATAACCTGCCTTAAAGAAATATATAAATTATATACTGAAATTGATGCAGACAGATTATAGCTATCTAGGAAAAAAAATTAATTTACAGTAATTGAATAAAAAGGCAATAAAAAAAGTGATGTGGGACAAAGGATAATCTGTTACACAGCAATGTGCCTCAGTAATTGCAAATGGTGCCAGCTATATGGAGCCAGACAATTCAACAAACACCTGATTTGACAAATATAGCTCCACTTTTGACCATTCTCCCTGTTAGATGCTCCTCAGGAAATACCACATCCATAACTCCCCCAACTATCACTAGAGAGCAGGTACTCAAGGTGCTGTCTAAGTCCAAGAACACTGCATTGAGGGGTCCTGATAATATCCCAGGATGCTTCCTTAATGGCATGAAACATGAGCTATCAGATCCACTAGAATCACTATTTAACCACAGCCTCAAACAGGCTTTGTGCCCAATGAATGGACGATTACAAAGGTTATCACACTGCACAAAGGTGGGATATCCATGGACCCAGGGAATTATCAATCCATCTGCCTGACTAGCCTGATATGCAAAGCTATGGGGAGAATAATTGTTGATATCCTAAAACATGGCATAGGTAACCTACAACCATTGGACCCAAATCAGTCTGGGTTTGTCATGGGCAGGTCTTGCCTACTCAACTGGGTGGGCTTTTTTGAGAAGGTCACCAAAGCAATAGATGATGGCAAATTTGTTCATACCGCCTACTTAAACTTGCACAAGGCATTTGACACAAAACCCCACTCAGGCATTGTTGAAAAGCTTACTATACTAGGTATAAACCTCAACATCTCCCACTGGATAGCCAGCTGGCTTACAGACAGGGCCCAAGAAGTTAGAATAAGGTAGTCTACATCCATAAAAAAGCTGATTACTAGTGGAGTACCTCAGGACTCTTGAGATGGAGCCACTCCTGTTTAGCATCTACTTCTCTGAGGTCAGTAATGTCAAGGGCAACTGGCTGACCAAGTTCACAGATGTTTGCAAACTGGATGATGACATTGAATCCCTGCAAGACACAAGAATCCTCCAAGAAGGCCTGACACAGGCTAATAAATGGTACTGGAATTTTGGTCTAAAATCCAATGTCAAAAAGTGCATCATAGTATCTTAGGAAAGATGGCCACCCCAGCAAACTACTACTTTGACAATACATCCCTAAGACTAGACTCTGTAGTCATGGATTTATGAAGGGTCTATATTAAATCAGCGAATGCTTAAAAAAGTGAACACTGATTTATTGACCCTCTTTAAGCGAAAGCTAAAAATCTCGAACACTTGGAACAGTGATTTTTTTTCCCAGGGAAATAAATCGCTGGGCAGTTTTTGGGTCTTTGCCATTTCCCCCACTGTAGTACGATCTCAGAGTTGGTATATTTAAGTAGGGGGGTGTGGGGGGCACAGCCCCCCACTTTATTTACTGTTTTGAAGGTTTTTTTTTTTTGAAACAGACATTTTTTTCCCCTGGGAAAAAAAATCATTGTTCTGAGTGTTCGGGATTTTAAGCTTTCGCTTAAAGAGGGTTGATAAATCAGCGTTGGCTTTTTTAAGCATTCGCTGATTTAACATAGACCCTTTATGAACACATGTAAACAGTGATTTGGTATTTGACCATCATGTGTTTACTATAGTGTGGAAAGCATTCTGTGTTGCACAACTTATAAGCAGGGGTATAGCATCTAGATCCAAACATGTTACTGTTTCATTGTATTCTGCTCTCATAAGACCAGTCATTGAGTACAATGCCCCCTTCAGCATGTACCTGATGAGGCATATGCAATAACTTGGGTGTCCACAGAGATTCCCCACAAAAAGAATACATGGTGTGGAAAACAAAGTCCTTTGTGAACCGCCTCTAATTGTCCTTATATTCAGATTCCTACAGGCAGCTGAGAAGCGACCTATCCTGGCCTACAGTCCATTCTCTGATCTAGCCCTAATGGACCTGTTACACATCCCTAAAACAAATAGCATCAGGAACATCTGATCCAGGGCCTAAAAAAATAGGACATGGTGGGGGAACAGGTATGTGTCTCAGAGGCTCCCCCTTCTCTGGAACAGGCTTCCCATCCATGTGAAGCAGAGTTCATCCATACACTCATTCAAGTGAAACTTGGATCAATGGATGGGGGACCATAAATACACCCCTAGTCTTACACCTATGTCTCTGTCAGACAGGAGAAACTTGCAAATGCTCAGATACCTATGCCAAAGTACATATATCCCCCAGAACAGAGTTGTCTCCACAAATGTAGCACTTTGGTAAAAAATAGTCAACATCCACCAAAGAGAAAATTATTCAGCAATCACAATGAGTCAGCCGTCGGTTGTGTATCTCATTTCCTTGGTTCCCATGTCAGAGATTATTAGTGTGCTCATTGTATCACATTGGAATTCTCAGACCAAAGCTAGATTAAATAAATGCCCCCATTAATTATATAGTGACACCTACTTAGAAGTATATGAGAAAGAGCACATAATTAACAAAAGTCTTTTTGCCTTGCAAAATAATACTTTTATGAGATCCTATTTGGAATGTCAGACAGAAAAATGGTTATCATCTTGGCTAGCTTCTATACCACATAGTTATTACAATTTTTTTTGTCGATTCCGATAAGTATTATAATAGCATCCAGAAAGTGCAATGCTACTTATTGAAATATGACATATTCAACAGGTAACACTAAACATAGCATGAAAGATAAGACCAAGGTAAAAGAAGGAAACATAGAATAAAAAAATGGCATGATCACCTGTTTGCATTTGCCATTGTATTATCAACTGGAATAATCACAAAGGTGCAATATAATGCATTTCATATTTGAGCAATTGCTGTCTTGTATCATTATAATAATATCACAGTCAGGTACATACAGTCATGTTGTTATTAATGCATAAATAACTTGTAATTCTCATCTTTTGAATCTTTTATAGTCAATGTCATAATGTGCAGTACATTACAAGTCACTTTGTATTGGATATAATTAAAGAGCTTATGACATAACGGTGCAAGTTGCTCTTGATTTTATACTATTCCAGGAGAGAGCTACCTATACAAGATATAGCATTTCAAAATGCATTTTTTTTCTGAATGATATTTGAAATACATGCAGCCATTTTGATATAAATCTTCTTACCTTTTGAGACAAATCTGAGTCAATTTTAGTTGACATTTATTCCATATAAAAGTTTCACCTTTTTCACCACCATTCTAGCTTTGAATGCATCTACTGTACTTAATCATTTAATATAGTCTACACTAGGTGGCAAGCCACAATGATCTATGTTCCTGCCACCATGTAGGTGGGTAAAAGTGAAGCTGGATCAGCAACTTCTGTGGAGTTTTGTTAATGGCTTGGCTTAGAGTTTCATGTGCGTATTCTTCCCCAAGATCAATAATAATGATATTGTCATTACACAACCTACTCTCTTGGGACAGAGTTGCTACTTTCAAAGTTTCAGTGGTTCCCTCTCATAAAGTTCAATTTAGGAGACATTTGGTTGTGATGATCCTCCACATTTGATAACCTTGATTCTAGTTCTGATAACATTTTTTCTAATGCCAATGATATAGTTTTAATTTCTTTGCAACTAGTTTGTTAAATTTACATAATGCAACTATTTCTCTTTTCAAAGGTGCTGCAGTCAGATCAGAAAACTCATGGGCTGCAACCTAAAGTCCAGCAATGGTGAAATGTGCTTGAAGATCACATTTCTATAGCATTGCAACTTTCACCATTATAAAGTAAATTAGTGTTTCCTTACATACACACATTTGTACAGCAATAATCTTCTGCATGAACCATAGTGATTTGCATTTTTTCATCAGGAGAGAATAATGGGGATCTGGGAGGGTCCATGGTTTTGTCTTTGTGAACTTTGACCATTGTAGTTGCCATCTTGTTTTTGGACATATTGTGTTACTACCAAATGAAGTTTGAAGAACATTACCAAAAGTGAGAAGCTAAAGAGCTATGACATTGTGATCCGAGTCACTTACCAGCCATCTTGGAGTAAACTAAGTACTACTGCTGAGTTCAATTTAGTTAGGATATACTGGTTTAAAAAATGCAAATCCTGCCAGTAAATTGGCAAGTCTTTTAGCAGAATATTATTCATTACCTAGAGAAGACTTAAGACAAAATATTTTATTTAATCTGGATGATGTGAATTTGGCTGCTGATTAGCATGTGATTAATCTCGTAAGCCTTCTAG
>NC_056745.1:524954199-524989199 GCF_019279795.1 Protopterus annectens
CTTGCGATCCCCTTGTATTGAATCAATTATAGTGAACATAAATTTTGCTGTTGGATGGACCAACTGGTGTTTATAAAGGGCATTAGTCACCTTTTTGTGTTTTATATTGCTGTAGTGTTCAGAGATGCGTAATCTAATGCACCTGGAGGTTTGCCCAATGTAGAAGGCCCCGCAGTTACATGTGGCCATATAAATAGCCCAATCGCTGCTACAATTTACAAAACTGTTTATGTCAAAAACTCTGGGGCAATTTCTACTGGAGAACTCATAGGTTGTTGAAATATATTTACAATTAATACAGTGGCCACAAGGAAAACACCCACGCAAAATATGACCTGATAGGGTGTGTTGTATCTTAGTGATGTGTTTGGTATCCCTACTTTTATAAAGATTGAAATAAGATTGAAGCTTCTTGCCATTCCTATAAGAAAACATACAATGATCAGGAATAATGTGTGCAACCTCAGGGTCACATTTCAAAATATTCCAATGTTTTCTAACACTCCCGAATAGGCAGTTAGTGTTGCGACCATAGGTAGTGACAAGTCTCAATGGTTGAGATGATTGAACCGGTCGTTCCCTATATTGCAATAAATCATGGCGTAGCATATTGTTAACCTGACATTTGGCAGTAGCAATGGTACCAGCATTATAACCCCTTTGTTTAAATCTATAAGTAAGATCCATTTGGTTACTACAAAATGTAGAATGTTCAGAGCAGATACGTTTTGCTCTGATAAATTGGGATTTAGGTATGTTCCTTGCTATATGTGGAGCATGGTAGCTGGAGGCATGTAATAGGGGGTTGTATTGTGGGAACTTCCTGTACATTTCAGATTCCAGTGTGCCATCAGGCTGTTTCCGCAAAAGTACATCCAGGAATATAATCTTATTGATATCATGTTGTTCCGTAAAACACAACCCCCATTCATTATTATTCAAATACTGAATAAACTCAGTAAGTCGGGATTCTGTACCCCTCCAGACCAACCATATATCATCCAGGTAACGTCTCCATATGTCCATATCTGTAAGAAAAATATTCCTTATAGAATTGTAGATCATCTCATTCTCTACATAGGCCATGAAAAGGTCGGCATATATGGGGGCAAAAGATGCCCCCATAGCCGTACCTTTAATCTGCCAGAAACATGTGTCTTTGTAATAAAAGACGTTACAGGTAAGGACATACCTGGCCATATCTACCAAAAAGGAGTTAAAGGTGGAACTATATAGTTTGGAATATTCAAGCCAATATGCTAAAGCCTTGAGTCCTACCTGATGTGGAATATTGGTATAGAGTGCACTCACATCAAGCATGCACAGAAGCCAATCTGCTTCCAATTGTGTATCCGATACAATCTGCAAAAAATTGGTGGTGTCTTTAAGCCTGGAACGAATGGAAGTTAACAAAGGCTTAAGATATTTGGTCAAAAACAGTGATAAGGGCTCCGTCAAATAGTTTCTACCAGAAACTATTGGTCTTCCTGGGGGATTCTTAACATCTTTATGGATCTTAGGTAGAAAGTAAATGTATTGAGCACTTGGATCTTTGATAGTCAATTGTTGTACTGTATCTTTAGATATAATCCCTCTATCATGTGCATCTTGTAAAAAACGTGCAATACATTTAGCAAATCTACCCATAGGATCCACCCCCATCTGTGTATAGTATCTTACATCAAACAATTGCCTCCGGGCTTCCTTATCATAATCAGACCAATTTAAAACCACTACAGCTCCACCTTTATCAGCATTTATTATAACAATTTGTTTGTTGTCCTGAAGTTCCAAAATTTCCCTTTTCTCAATAGGGGTAATATTGTTGTTCTTGAAAACTATTTCAGAACCAAGAAAATGAATATCTTTCAATACACTATTTTGGAACTGCTGGACAACCGCATTCATAGGCGGAGTGAAATTGGATTTATGATATGTAAAATTACCACCATCCAAATTAGTGTTAGTATCACCAAAGAACATTCTTAAATTGATAGCTCTACAGAATTGAATCAGATCTTGTGCAAATACATCTTCAGATATAACAGAGCCAGGTATAAAATTTAAACCTTTATTAAGGACTTGAAGGTGTACATCAGACAGGTCATAGTTGGATAAGTTTAAAACATTGTTTACCGTGGGGCAATTCAATTCCCTAAGGCCAAATCCAGTAACCCTTGTAGATTGCTCACTTTGCTTGTGTTTCCGCCCCCCCCGTCTGCGTGTGTTCCTAAAGGGACACTACCAGAACTCCTTTTAGGTGTTGGAGACCCTGTTGTTGCCAAGGATTCATTGTCAGTGCCTGAAGAAGTATCATCAAAAGATGAAGTACCCTCAGATGTATTCCTACGTAAAATAGACCTAGGTCTTTTCCTTTTTCTAACAGATGTGGGGAGATTATTAAATCTCACATGTTTAGACTGGAATGAAAAGGGATTGCCATTGGAATAATCCTCCTGATCCCTAGTGAACTTTTTCATTTTCCTGGAACAGAGCTCGGCATCAAATTTCTTCAAATCGGACCCAACCTTACTTAGTTTAGCCTCAAAAGAAGCTTCATGTTCAAAACTTTTAAGTTTGTCAGCCAAGGCATTAATATCCGCTAGTCCCCTATCAATAGCCCTATTATGAAATTTATGTAATTCAACTACAAAAGACATTGTAGCTTCCTGCTGTATTTTTAACCAATTGGTGTTTAATTCAGCATCCCCATTATTGACATGTGGAATTGTTCGTATTCTCAAGCCCCTAGGGGTAATATTGGCTGCTTGGTAAACCTTAAAGAGCTTACTGTGCCACACATTGGCACGTAATGTTCTGAGTTGTTTATTAAGATCCTCAATTAGCTTATGGCTTGTTAGGTCACAATGTTACAATTGCCTCATGTACACAGACAATCCTCTCCTTCTCCCACAAAACACAAATACATGCGAGAGATGCAACTATACGGCCAAACTGGAGGCTGAGCTCTCTCAACACAGGACTGGCAAGACCAGACAGGAGGAGAAGGAAACCACACACACTACATACCCAGTCACACATAGTACCATCACAACTTCAAATCATACACATAATCACATAAAGACATACTCGGAGGCTCTGATCAAAAATCTACCAAAACAGCAGAGGCCACCAAAGCAGACACCCAAACAACTACCACCTCAGGACCAAACAAATGCAACACATAGACCACACAGTCAGAGTGTCAAACAGTCACAGCCCTTAAGGCCAAACACAATGCCAGACACACTCGTCATTGGTGACTCCATAGTCAGACACACTGACGTCCTGCTCACCAGACTGAGTAAGGAGAAGGTCACAGTAAGCTGCCTGTCGGGAGCTAGAATCCGCCACATAACGCAAGCACTCAGGTCTCTCAACAGCAGGCACAAGTACGACTCAGTCATTGTCCACGCTGGAGTCAACGACCTGAGACGTACCTCCTTGGACTACATGAAAAGAAACATTGAGGAGCTCTCTGATTATGTAGCCCAAGCAGGTATGACCCTGACCTTGAGCAGTATCCTACCTTCACCTAGAATGATGCCACAATACAGGGATAAGATGATCAGCTTTAATAATTGGCTTAAATTCTGGTGTCATTCAAAGGGGATCCAATGTCTGTCTGCCTGGGATGACATGCTGGACAAGCCACGCTGCTTCTCAAGGGACAGCTTGCACCTGTCACCCCTGGGCTTCCGGATATTGGCAAAGGCTCTTGCCACCCCCATAGTGCCTTTTTAGGCAAAGCTCAAATTCTAAACCTACCACCCTAGAACACAAAAAGGAAAAACTAAGGGTAATGCTGCTCAATGCCAGAAGTCTCAATCTCAAGATGCACACACTCGAGGCCCTTCTCAGTATGGAGAACATCGATGTCTGTGCTGTGACAGAAACCTGGTTCAAGGCTCCTGAGAGCACCCCAGCACTATCAGGTTTCATCTCATATCATGCGTTCCGCCCCAAAATCCGGACAACATCAAAAAGGAGGGTGTCCATATTCATAAAGGACACCCACACCTCAAGGTTGGTGGCAACGACGATGCATCGGAGACCATCCAGGTGCAATTAACCATAGGCAAGACTGCTCTGCAATTTGTAGCATGTTACAGGCCACCCTCTCAAACCCAGGAACCTCACATGGCCTTCCTGAAAACACTGGAGGATAAATGTATCTCCAAACACCATCATATTAGGTGACTTCAACTACCCTAATATAGACTGGGAACACTACTCAAGCCCAAACTCTCTAGCCTAAAGGTTCCTGGAGTTCATAAACTCAAATGCCATGGAACAACTAGTCACCATCTCCACAAGAGGAGAAAACATACTTGATCTCATCATCACAAACATGGGATCACAATGTTCAACACCGGAAGTATACCCCTCACTGGTGAGATCAGATCATAAACTAATCTCGCTGGAGGTCCTCATCCCGCCCCAACCTGAAATAAAAGAGACCACAGTGAAAAACTTCTCAAAAGCCGACTTCACACTTCTAAAAACTAGTGTGGTCTCCTTTAAGGCCCCTGAGCCAGTGGTAAACATTACTCAAACCGCTGAATCACTTACAAATGCCTTCTACCAGCACCTACAGGACTGCATGGATCAGGCAATCCCAAACAAAACTAAGACTCTTTGTACCAAAGGCAAGCATCCAGTCTGGTGGACCCCAGCCATAAACAAGCTCTACAACAAAAGGAGGAAGCTACTACAAGATAGAGCAAAATCCTTGAAAGGTAAGACACCTTTGATCATTATAAGTAAAAACTAAGAGCTCTCATAAAATCATCCAAGGCTAACTTTGACAGAAAAATCGCCAAGGACACAAAAGACAATCATAAGGCCTTCTTTAGCTATGTTAGAAACCTAGGAGGAAACTCCCAGATATGCTCAGAATTAGTCCAAAATGATGTGAAGATTACTGAACCTACACACATTGCCAACATACTGGCTGACAGGTTCAGTGCAAACTCCCCAAAAGGAGAGATATCTATACCAGAGGATTGTAGCCCCCCAAACATCTCCAACGCCCAGGTGAGAACTGCTCTCTCCAAGGCAAAAAACACAGCATCCATGGGACCAGATGGTGTCCCCGGCTGTGTGCTCCACGAACTCAATGAGGAATTAAACCCGCAGTTAGGACAGCTGTTTAATCTTAGCATCACCTCAGGATACATACCCAAGGAGTGGCGCACTGCGACTGTGGTCCCACTTCACAAGGGCGGTGCCTCCACCAACCCTGGAAATTACCGTCCCATTAGCTTGACAAGCCTTATCTGCAAAGCCATGGAGAGGATCATAATGGAACTCATAAATAAAGACATAGGGAACTTGCAGACTTTGGATCCAACCCAGTTTGGCTTTGTCAAAGGCAGATCATGCCTTTTAAACTTGGTTGACTTTTTCGAAACAGTCACCAAGGCCATTGATGAGGGAAAGGCAGTCCATACAGCCTACCTTGACCTGGCAAAGGCCTTTGACACAATACCCCACTCAGGTATTATCGAAAAACTCATCAGCTTGAATGTAAACCCATACATCACAAGATGGGTTGCAAACTGGCTAAGTGACAGAACCCACAGGGTCAGAGTTGCTGGAGCCATGTCAGACTCAAAGCCTGTCACAAGTGGTGTCCCACAGGGCTCAGTCCTGGGTCCACTCTTGTTCGGCATCTACTTTTCTGAAGTACAAGCAAACACAGGAGGGTTATGGCTGACAAAGTTTGCAGATGACTGCAAACTGGGCGCCATAGTCGAAAACACTTCTGACACAGATATCCTTCAGAAGGGCCTCACAGAAACGGATAACTGGTGCCAGAGCCATGGCCTAAAGTTAAACACCAAGAAATGCATAGTCATACCCTTCAGGAAAAACAAGGTTACCCCTAGCTACCATATAGGTGGCAATACACTGAGCACAGAAGAAGTCATCAGGGACCTGGGGACCCAGGTTGACACTAGCCTTTCGTTTGACATTCATGTTGCTAAAGTAGTTAGGAAAACCGTCTACATTGCCCACCTGATCATGAAGGGATTCACATATAGATCAAGGGAGGTCATCGTCCCCCTGTACTCATCACTCATTAGACCTATGATTGAGTACAATGCCCAATTCGGAATGTATCTGACCTGACACCTGCAGCAGCTGGAAAGGCCCCAAAAGTTCCTCACCAAGAGGATAAAGGGTCTCAAAAATATGTCTTATGCTGCCCAACTGAAAGAACTCCAGCTCTATTCAGTCTCATACCGCTTGCTCAGAGGTGACCTGTGCCTGACATATAAGGCCATGTCACACCCAGATTTGATGAATATGCTTCACCTCAAAAAATCTAGATCCCTCAGAACCACAAGGGCGGGAGACTTAAACCCTGACACGGTTATTAATAGGACGTGCTGGAGGGACAGATTCATCACCCAGAGACTCCCTATGCTGTGGAACAAAATCCCAGTAAATGTGAGGGAGAGCACCTCGCTGGCCTTGTTCAAGAGGAATCTTGACCAATGGATGGGAGATCGCAGATATACCCCAGGGATTACTTCAGTGTCACTGCTTGACAGAGGCACAGCAAAATAATAGGCATAGTTTTATTCAAACTAAAGGGGTGGCGAAAGCCACATATCTATGGGCTAGGCTTATAAATGCCCTTGGGTAGATAGCCTAGTATGAACCTATGAACCTATGAACCTATAAATACATAAAATAAAAAAAAAATAGATTTCATATTTTTTAAGGGAAAAAAATTAGCAAGCAACTAAAGTTATTGAAAAATAAAAAGTCAACTGAAGACATGCTCCTTTCTCATAGGTTTCGTAGGATGGTACTAGGCTATTGGCCCTAGGGCCTATACAAGCCTTGCCATAACAATTCCCTGGATATTTCTTCCCACAATATTTACTTCCCTGGACCCCTGTCTAGCAGGGTGACTGATATGATCCTGAGGTGAATTTCCTATCTCCCATCTAATCATCAAGGTTCCTTTTGAAGAGGGCCAAGGAGGTGCTCTGCTTGACATGTATGGGCAGTCTATTCCAGAGTATGGGGAGTCTCTGGGTCAGGAACCTATCCCTCCAGCATGTTTTGTTCATTGTGATGACAAGGTTTAGATCCCTGGAGCGTGTGGCTCTGAGGGATTGGGATTTCTTTAAGTGGAGCATGTCCAACAGCTCAGGGTTTGACATGGCCTTGTATGTTAAGCAGAGATCGCGTCTGAGTAGACGATATGCCACAGAGTATAGCTAGAGTTTTTTTAGACGGTCAGCATATGGCATCTGCTTTAGGCCTGTGATTCTTTTAGTGAGGTATTTCTGCGGCCTTTGTAGCTGTTGCAGATGTTTTGTGAGGTACATACCAAACGGGGCATTATACTCTATAATGGGGCTAATGAGGGATGAGTACAGTGGGACAATGACCTCCTCTTTCCTGGATGAAAAGCACTTAGTGATGAGGTGTGAAACATAGAAGGATTTCTTGACTGTTGTGGAGATGTGATTATCGAAGGTGAGACTACTGTCCACCTGTGTCCCTAAGTCTCTCATCACACTTTTGGTGTTTAGTGTACTGCCACCTATGTGGTAATTCATGGGTACATGTTTTTTCCCAAAGGGGATAACTATACTTTTCTTGGCATTAAGCTTGAGCTCATGGCTCTGGCACCAAGCATCTATTTCTGTAAGGCCCTTTTGTAGAATATCCACATCATTTGGGGATTCGATAATGTCTCCCAGTTTGCAGTCATCTGCAAACTTTGTTAGCCAGAGTCCCTTAGTGTTGGCCTGTACTTCAGAAAAGTAGATGCCAAACAAGAGCGGTCCCAGGACTGAACCCTGAGGTACTCCACCTGTCGCTTGTCTGGAGCTGGATTTGGAGTCGGCTACTTTTACAGTCTGGGTTCTGTCAGTAAGCCAGCTGGCAACCCATTGAGTGAGATGTACATATTTATGCTCAGCTTAGTAAGTTTATCTATGATTCCAGAGTAGGGGATGGTGTTGAAGACCTTGGTGAGGTCCAGATAGGCTGTGTGGATCGCCTTACCCTCGTCCATAGCTCTGGAGACTGATTCAATGAAGTCAATCAGGTTCAGGAGACAAGATCGGCCCTTCACGAACAAAAACTGAGTGGGGTCCAGTGTTTGAAGGTTGCCAGTGTCTTTGTTTATACGTTCCATGATAATGCATTCCATGCCCTTGCAGATCAGGCTCATCAGACTGATGGGACAGTAGTTCCCGGGATCCAAGGTGGATCCCTCCTTGTGGAGTGGGATAACTGTAGCTGTGCGCCACTCAATGGGCGCGAAGCCTGAGGTGAGGCTATGATTAAACATGGCACTTAGATGAGGTGCCAGTTCATTTTGTAATTCATGTAGTACACAGCCCGGGATGTCATCTGGTCCCATGGATGCTGTATTCTTAGCTTTGGAGAGTACGGTTTCTACCTGTGTGGTAGTGATTACTGGAATTTGGCAATCTTTTGGTATTGAGATGGGCCCTTTAGGGGGTGAGAGGGGGGTGAAGTTGGCACTAAATTGATCTGTCAGGATATTGGAAATATCCTTGGGATCAGTATATTTAATGCCATTCTGTTGTAGCTCAGAGCAGATCTGAGCGTTGCCATTTAGATTCTTGACATAACTATAGAATGCCTTGTGGTTGTCTTTGGAATCTTTGGCAATTTTATTTTCGTAACTAGATTTTGAGGATTTTATGAAGGATCTCAGCTTCTTACTGAGGCTGGTAATGGAGTTTTTTGCATCCTGGGATTTTCTTCCTTTCTGCAACAGTTTCTTCCTTCTGTTGTATAGTTTGTTTATGGCAGGGGGCCGCCAGATTGGCTTCCTTTTTTTAGAGGAAAGCATCTTGGTTCTATTTGGGATGGCATGATTCATGCACGAGTTGATGTGCTCGTACAGTGCCTTAGTATAGGATTAAGCAATCGAACTTTCAGATCCCGTCTGCATGAGTATCATGAAGTTTGTCACTTCTGACTTGAGTAGCATGAAGTTGGCTTTGGAGAAATTTTTTACAGAGGTTTCCTTACTGGGGGGTGGGGGTGGGATGTGGATGTCAAGGGTGATTTGCTTATAGTCAGACCTGACCAATGAGGGGGTGACCACTGGTGTGGAGCATCTATCTCCCATGCTGGTAATGACTAGGTCTAGGATATTGGAGCCCCTGGTGGGACAATGGATTATTTGATCCAGGGTGTTGGAATTTATGAATTCCAAGAACTGTTGGGAAAAGGTGTTGGTACTCGAGTAGTTTTCACAGTTAATGGCAGGGTAGTTGAAATCACCCAGTATTAGGGTGTTTGGTTGTATCTTAATATTTTCCAGTATGTTTAGAAAGGTGTAGTGAGAATCTTGGGGCATGGTGGGGGATATGTAGCAAGCTACAATTTGAATTGCAGTCTTACCTAGTGTTAGTTGCACCTGGAGAATTTCAGATGCATTGTCTTGGGCAACTAGCCTGGATGTGTGAATACCCTTGGTGAATATGGACATTCCTCCACCTTTAGTGTTTCGGTCTTGGTTTGGTGGCCGGAAGGTGTGGTAAGAGTTGTAGCCTGGTATTACAGGGATGTTCTCTGGAGCCTTGAACCAGGTCTCAGTTACTGCACAGCTATCGATGTTCTCCATTTTTAGGAGTGCCTCGAGAGAGTGCATTTTGAGGTTTAGACTTCTAGCATTGAGTAGCATTACCTTCAGATTTTGCATGCTTGTATCTGTTATGGTGGTGGTTTTGTCCTTTGAACCTTGCTTAAAAAAGGCACTATAGGGGTGGCAAGAGCGTTAGCCAGTAACCTGAATCCCAGGGGTGACAGGTGCAGACCATCTCTGGCAAAGCATTGTGGTTTGTCGATCATATCTTCCCAGGCAGACAGATACTGGATCCTGTTTGAATGATGCCAGAAGCTTAGCCAATTGTTGAAGTCAATCATTTTGTCCTTATACTGTGGTATAATTCTGGGCGAAGGCAGGTTGCTACTCAGGGCTAGGGTCATACCTGCCTGGGCCACATGACCTGAGAGCTCTTCCATGTCTCTTTTCATGTAGTCCAGGGAGGTACATCTCAAGTCATTCACTCCAACATGGACAATGACAGAGTTGTATTTGCACTTGTTGTGGAGTGACTTGAGTGCATGCATTATGTGGCAGATCCTGGCACCCGACAGGAAGCTGACTGTAATTTTCTCCTTGTTCAGCCTGATGAGTCGACATCAGTGTACCTGACTATAGAGTCACCTATGACTAAAGTGTTGGGTACATTGTCTTGCCTTCAGGGCTGTTGTTGGGTGGCACACTGGTGTTGTGAGCTATGTGTCACTTTGGTTGTAACTGGTGTTTGTTTGCGTTTCAGCTTCAGAAGTCCTTGTTGCTTGGGCAGGTTAATGTTAAGGGCCTCCGCATATGTGGGTTTAGTGTTGCTATATGTGGGTGTTGATGGTGTGGGTTTTGAAGGGCTATGTGTTGCTTGAGGTGTAGTGCAGGTGTTAACTTTCTCCTCTTGACTGTCTAGAACAATCTTAGGTGTAGAGAGCTTTTCTTCCAGTTTGGCTATATAAGTGCATCTCTCGCGGTTGTAGTGCCGGGTGGTAGGAGGAGAGGGCTGTCTGTGTACATGACGCAGTTGCTGCATTACCTTAGTATGCCCAGATTCACTAGGTGGACAGGAGAAATCACCGGAAGCTGACCCTTGGACATGCCTGTTTAGGTGCTTTTTTTGTAAAGTACAAAAGCTGTTTTCCCTTACCTTTGCAAGGTACTTTGCAATTATAGGCTGTTTAGTGCCTACGATTAATTTCTCCTTATTGACAAGGAGAGTTGAGTGCTTGTATCAGTTTCAGGCTTCCTAGTGCTTTCCAGCAGGTTCTAGAGCAAGTGCTAGTCACAGGGGTTCTGCTTTTAGTGCTACTACTGAGAAACCAGCTAGTTCTAAGGGAAAATTTGAAGAGCAGACTTTCTGGCACCTGGAGTAGTTTAACCGTAGCCCCGCGGTGCTGCACAATGCGAAAAATGCACAAACACACACGTTTTTAAGCGAGAAAGTTGAAAGGGATAGAAATCAGCCCAAAAAGGCTAATAAAATTACAATTTCAGAGCTGGAAACTACTCCTCCAGTGTTAGATAGGCAGTACAATGCTCACCACTCCCACTGGTAAGCAGTAGGACTTCCCTCTACCACAGCAAGGTCTGGATAGCTCTGAACACAGAAAATAAAGTCCTGAAACCAGCAAAGCCTGGGATCTGGACTATACTGGCTAGGAAAGGTGGGAAATGAGCAAACAAGATAGTATTTTCTTTTGGTTAAAACAGGCTAAACAGTGCAATAATACAGTAAATAAACACAGAAAAGGCTAACACACTTGAGTGCGTAATCCTAAACAGTAAATGCAATTAAAACTCTACAAAATTAGCAATTTAAAACGTTTTAAATGAAGCAAGGCAAGTGCACAAGTGAAAAATGATTTAAGAGGCAGTAATACAGTAGAATAAGTAGCTAGTCTACATATACAGAGAAGTCTATATATACAGAAAAGCAGCTAAAACACACAAACAATTCAGATGCAGTGCAACCTAGAGCACTTGAGTTGTAGCAATATTAAGGCAAATACAGTTTTAATAAATGCACTAAAATATACTCTATATTTCCAAAATGTTTGAGAAGCACAGTCAGAACACAAGGAGATTCAGGCAATTTTTTTCTTTTAAATAAAGGGAGAAAGGAGGAACACAAGACCTTCTCAGAAGTTCTCTCTGTATTAGGTAGAATGAGCTAATGACACTAGACTGGGAGAAGTATCCTAGATCAAATTTATTATAGGGGCGGGCAACTGCAAAGCCACCAAGTATAACAAGACACTAACACTCTTTTAGACAGTAAACACTACAGAAATCTTTATGACAGCAGTGAGCCACAAAATGAAAGTTTTTAAACAGATAAAGGAGCAATGAGACTCTACAAAATGTTTTAACTGCAAACAAATCAGTTACCCATGCAGATTAGTTATTAGCAATAAAATACAGTAAAAAGTATGCAGCAGGAAATAAAAAGTGCTATATATAAATTTCTAGAAGCAATAACCAGTATAAATAAGCCAAAAAAACAGGATACTTATTGTTATATATCTCAGATGAGAGTTGTAGTCCATGCCTCTCCTCCACTCTGCTCAGTGTGTATAGACAGAAATCCTCTCAAAGTTAGGGCTTAAATACCAGAAGATACAACCTTAGACAACTTTCTTTTTAAAAAAAGCACAAAAGAACCAGCCCCCACTAGCCAGCAGCCAATGAACACAATGCAGAGTGTGTGTGCAGATTCTGACCCATAAATGTTGACCCTGCAGTGGGTTGTATACCAGCCCCTCCACCTAACAAGGCTGAACATGCATTGGTCCTTTATTTCCCACCAGTCTCCCCTACCAGCTTATCCAACATAGGAGCTGCCAATGAAACATTCATTGCCTGAGTCAGAGTCAGGGCTTCATATCTCAGGCTTTATGCCATATTGCCAGCTAGAATGATTTCAAAGATTTAATATAAGTATATATACATATTAACTGCTTTCATGAATGTTTATGTCTCATAACAGGCAGTAATCTAAACACTGCAGATTCTGTAATGGCATATACTTTGGATCCCTGTAACCTTTTTTAAAAATTTGAAGCCGACTCTTTTTCTTTCTTTACAGATTTTGATTTTTGTAATTATTTATTTTTAGGCTTAGGAAGCCATATAACATATAAAATACTACTGAAAATGAAAATCAAGCATAGTAGTATAGTAGTGCAAAACAGCAGCTCACTTAAAAATATTAATACTTGTCAGATCTTGGATGCTTTTTTAGATTTCCACAAATATGGCCACTGTCTGTGTAGTCCAGGTTAATATGTATGACTACTGGACTATACCATCCTCCTGCTCACTAGCATTTTTATCTTAACAGTCATTTTCTTTTTGGCATGTTTAGGTAAGAGCTGCGAGTCATGCACAAGCACTGCACGCAAAGCTAATATTCCAGGAGGTCACTGCAGAAGTGAAGCAGAGCTAATTAGTGATGTAACATGCTGAGCTACTCCTGCATGCCAAGCAAAGGACTGCAGATGAAATCAGTGGCACAGCTGTAAAGGGGAGAATGGAGAGAGGATAAAATCAGCAAGTAAAGGAGAGTAGTGTTGCTGAAACTGACTTCATCCTCAAGTCTTGGTGAGTACCTTCATGAGGTGGACCATGTTTTCACAAAATCTCAACAAGATGACTCTGATATATAGACTGCATTTTATTAAGCATATATCATGGACAGAAGCAGGTTAAAAAATAAAAACACAACTGGGTGCACAAGGCCCAGGATAAAAAAGTGCCCAATGCTGGTATGTGCAGTAGTGGCAGGAATGGAAAAAAATGACCATGTAAGACACTGAAACATTCCTACAATGGGGTTAGGCCAGTTGTAGAAGGAAGTAGTAGTCCACAAAGCAAAAAAAACTGACAGGCCAAAAAAGAGCCATAAAAATGATAGAGAGGACTACTGAGGATAAGAAAGAAATGATGTATTGTTATTACTAAGCAGGAAGCCCAGAATTTCCAGATAGAAGATATTCAAAAAGATTAAGAGAGAAATTAGAGGAAAGAAAAATACTTGCACAAAAAAAAACACTGCTGAAAACTTCAAATGCAAATTCAGGTTCAGTAATACAACAGATCCATGAAAAACATTATATAGACCAATAAACTATAGGCAAAGAAACCTTGGGCCATTTGATAAAAGAAGCGACTAAGGAAGTGAAAAAATATAAAGAACAAAACCTAGGAATGTTTTTAAGCTATAAAAAGAAATATGGACATGGGAAAGAAAGAGAGATCTGATATGGTACAATGCTTATGCGAAGCAGAAACCCAATCTAATCAAGACAAACAAAGCAGCTCCAAAGATATTTGAAGAGAAATACAGGCAAAGGCACCCAGATATGAAAGATTTCACAACACTAAAAATAAGATCAGAAAGGGGGAATGTAGAACAGAAGATTAACATAGAAGCTAAACAAATAGAAGCTGTAGTTATGGAATACCTGCAAAATTAAGGATTTAATATAGAAAGTCTAATACAGGTCCATTGGGTCATAGGCGTGTACTAGGCTAATGGCCCTGGAGCCTTTACAAGCCTAGCCCATACGATTACCCTGGCATCGTGCCACCTGACCTTAGTTCCCAGTGCCTCTGTTGAGTAAAGCCACTGGAGTGATCCCTGGGGTAAATTTTCTATTTCCCATCCACTCATCAAGATTTCTCTTGAAGAGGGCCAGTGAGGTGCTCGGCTTGACATGTATGGGAAGTCTATTCCATAGCATGGGCAGTCTCTGGGTTATGAACCTGTCCCTCCAGCATGTTCTGTTGATTGTGGTAATGAGGTTGAGGTCTCTGGAGTGTGTGGTGCAGAGGAATATTGATTTCTTTAGATGTAGCATTTCTAACAGAGCTGGGACAGACATGGTTTTATAAGTCAAGCTGAGATCGCCTCTAAGTAGGCGATATGAGACAGAGAATAGTTGGAGTTTTTTTAGTCTGTCCATATAGGACAAATGTTTAAGGCCTAGGATCCTCTTTGTAAGGTACTTTTGTGGCCTGTCCAGTTGTTGCAGGTGTTTAATGAGGTACATGCCAAATGGTGCATTGTACTCAATGATTAGCCTAATGAGGGAAGAGTAGAGGGAGACAATGACCTCTTTCTTCCTGGATGCAAAACCCTTAGTAATGAGATGTGCCACATAGATGGACTTTCTGACCACAGTGACAATGTGGTGATCAAAAGAGAGGTTGCTGTCAACCTGTGTTCCCAGATCTCTTATAATGCCTTCTGTGTTCAGTGGACTACCATCGATGTGGTAATTCATGGGAACCGGGTTTTTCCCAAAGGGGATGATGACACATTTTTTGGCATTGAGCTTAAGGTCATGGTTCTGACACCAGTCATTGGTCTCAGTGAGGCCTTTCTGTAGGATGTCAACATCACTCAGGGAGTTAGTAATAGCTCCCAACTTGCAATCATCTGCTAACTTTGTCAGCCAGAGTCCCTTTGTGTTGACCTGGACTTCAGAGAAGTAGATACCAAACAGGAGAGGACCCAGGACTGAACCCTGTGGAACTCCACTCATGACTGGTTGGTAGTCTGACTTGGAGTCAGGTACTTTCACACTGTGGGTTCTACCTGTGAGCCAGTTTGCAGCCCACCTAGTGATATAGGGGTTGATGCCTAGCTTAGTGAACTTTTTTATGATTCCTGAGTGGGGAATGGTATCAAAGGCCTTGGCCAGATCAAGGTAGGCTGTATGAACCACTTTGGCTTCATCCACAGCTCTGGTGACTGACTCAAAGAAGTTGACCAAGTTGAGCAGACATGTTCTCCTATTCACAAAACCAAACTGTGTGGGATCTAGAGTTTGGAGATTCCCTATATCCTTGTTTATTAGGTCCATGATGATGCGTTCCATAGCTTTGCATATCAGACTTGTCAGGCTAATGGGGCGATAGTTCCCAGGGCCTGTAGTCACTCCTCCTTTGTGGAGAGAGATGACTGTAGCAGTGCCCCATTTGGTAGGGACAAAGCCAGAAGTGAGGCTGTGATTGAACAGGGCACCCAGGCAAGGTGCCAGTTCACTCTGTAGTTCATGTAGAACACAGCCAGGGATATTGTCAAGTTCCATAGAAGCTGTATTCTTGGCCTTGGACAGTGCTGTTTTAATCTATGCAGCAGTAATACTGGGTGCCTGGCAATCTACTGGTATTGTGACTGGTCCCTTGGGGGTGAGAGAGGGGTAAAGTTGGCACTGAATTTGTCGGCCAGTATATTGGCAATATCTGTTGGCTCGGTATAGGATCTACCATTGTGCAGTAGCTCAGAGCAAATCTGGGTATTGCCCTGGAAATTCTTAACATAACTATAGAAGACCTTGTAGTTTTCTTTATTATCTGCTGCAATTCTGTTTTCATAGCTAGCTTTATAGGATTTGATGAGGGGTCTCAACTTTTTGTTGAGGCTGATAAGGGAGTTTTTCCAGTCTTGGGACATTACCTTATTCCGCATCAGTTTCCTCCTTCTGTTGCAGAGTTTGTTTATGGCAGGGGACTACCAGATTGGCTTCCTTTTTTTGGAGGAGCATGTCTTGGTTCTGTTGGGTATGGCGAGATCCATGCACTTGTGTTCATGTTCGTACAGTGCATTGGTGTATGATTCGGTGGTCATGCAACTGATCTCCATTTGCAAGGGTGCTGTGAAGTTAGCCACCTCTGTTTTTAGGAACCCAAAGTTAGCTTTGGAGAAGTTTTTCATGGTGGTTACCTTTGTGGGGGTGGGGGAGTGGGAGGGATGGGGATTTCCAAGGTTATTAGCTTGCGGTTGGATCTAACGAGGGAGGAGTTGACTATTGGTGTAGAGCAATGGTCGCCCATGTTAGTAATGACCAGGTCAAGGATGTTGCTACCTCTAGTGGGGATATGAATGTGCTGGTCCAGGGCATTGTAATTAATGAATTTCAGGAAATGTTGGGCAAGTGTATTGGTATATGAGTAGTTTTCACAATTAATGGAGGGGTAGTTGAAGTTGCCCAGTATGAGAGTGTTAGGTTGGACCCTAATATTCTCCAGGGTGCTTAGGAACGTGGAGTGTTAGTCTTGGGACATGGTTAGGGACCTATAGCAGGCTATGACCTGAATTGCTGTCTTACCCAATGTTAGTAGCACCTGAATTATCTCAGCTGAATTATATTGGGCTACTAGTCTGGAGTTGTGCACATCCTTTATGAATATAGAAACACCACCACCTTTAGAGCTTTGGTCCAAGTTCTGGGTCAAAAAGGTGTTGAATGAGTTATAGCCTGGTAGTGCAGGGGTGCTTTCTGCTGCCTTGAACCAGGTCTCTGTTACGGCACAAATGTTGATGTTCTCCATTTTATGTAGTGCTTCGAGTGAGTGCCTTTTGAGATTTAGACTTCTAGCACTGCAGAGCATGCCCCTCAGATTGCATCTGTTTGTAGCTGTTATGGTGGTAATTTGGTCCTTGAAACACTACCTAAAAAGGCACTATAGGGGAGGCAAGAGCCTTGGCCAGTATCCGGAAGCCCAGGGGTGACAGATTCAGGCCATCTCTGGCAAAGCATCGAGGTCTGTCAATCATGTCATCCCAGGCAGACAGATACTGGATCCCCTTAGAATGACATGAGAAACTTAGCCAATTGTTGAAATCAGTTATTTTCTGCTTGTACTGTGGTATCATTCTGGGTGATGGTAGGATGTTGCTCAGGGTTAGGATCATACCTGTCTGGGCTAGATAATCTGAGAGCTCCTCCATGTCTCTTTTCATGTAGTCCAGAGAGATACGTCTCAGGTCATTCACACCCACATGTACAATTACAGAGTCATATTTGTACCTGTTGTTGAGGGACCTGAGTGCATGTGTTATGTTGCGGATCCTGGCACCTGACAGGCAGCTGACTGTTACTTTCTCATTATTCAACCTAGTGAGTGGACATTAGTGTGCCTCACTATCAAGTCATCTATGACTAATGTGCTGGGCATGTCGGGTTATGTCACAGCATGATCAAGAATGACACAGGAAACTTCCAGACACTGGACCCAACCCAGCCTGGTTTCATCATGCCTACTCAGCCTGTTGGACTTCTTTGAGAGGGTCAGTAAAGCAATGGATGAGGGGAAAATGGTTCACACTGCCTACATTGACCTGGCCAAGGCATTTGACACAATCCCTGACTCAGGCATTGTTGGCAAACTTAAGAGGTTAGGTACAAACCCTTATGTCCCCTGGTGGATAGCCATCTGTCTCACAGACAAGACCCAGGCAGTTAGAATTGGTGAGTCAACTTCTGCAAAGAGGCCAGTCACAAGACAAGTGGAGTCCCTCAGGGATAAGTCCGGGGACTGTTCCTTTTTGGCATTCACTTCTCTGAAGTCAAGGCCAATGACAATTGCCTCTGGCTGACTAAATTTGCAGATGATTGAAAATTAGGAGCTGTCACTGAATTGCCCACTGACACAAATGTTCTCCAGGAAGGGGTGACTCAGACAAAGAACTGGTGCCAGAGCCATAGACTAAAACTAAATGCCATGAAATGCATAATAATATCCTTCAGGAAGTCATCTACCTCCAGGTAACTATCATATTGACAACACACCCCTAAGAGTTGACCCAGTAGTCAGGGACTTGGGAACACACATGGACAGTAATCTAGCTTTTCACCATCAGGTGTCTACAGTAATAAGGAAATCATTCTATGTTGTCCAATGTATAAACAAAGGTATGGCATCTAGGTCCAAGGAAGTCATTGTTCCACTGTATTCAGCATCCGTCAGACCTATCATTGAGCACAATAACCCCTTTGGTATGTACTTCACCAGGCATATCCAACAACTGGCATATCTACAGAGGTTCCTCATTAAAAGAATACAGGGTATAACATGCCCTATGCAGACAGCCTCAAGGCTCATTTCCTCTATTCTGTCTCCTATAGGCTGTTGAACAAAGATCTATGCCTGACATACAGGACATTGCCAAATCCTACTCTGATGGAACTCCTGCATATCCACAAAACAAACAGCACCAGAATTACCAATTCTAAAGACTTAAACCTTGCCTGCGATATAAATAGGACCTGATGGAGAGACAGGTATCGATCCCAGAGACTACTCCTTCTCTGGAACAGGCTACCTGTCCATGTGAAGCAGAATTCCTCCCTAACCCAATTCAAGTGTAACTTGGACAGTTGGATGGGGAACAGGAAATTCATCCCTGGTTTGGCACTTATGTCTTTAATAGACATACATAACGTGTAAATGAGTCTTTTAATAAATTCAAGTAAAACAGAGAATGGTTAAGCGCTTTCGTCTGTCAAATCAGACATCTTCAGAATCACCCATATTAAACTCAAAGTTCTACTTAAAAACATTCAAAGAAACATGCCCCTCAAAAAACAACCAGTGCATTTAAAGAAACATGCTTACAATAAATACATGTGAAGAATTAAGATAATTTGAAAATAGTTAAAAATAGTTAAAAACAATTGCATTTCCAAAGCCCTTCTCTTTACTTCACTAGAAACAGAAATATTGTCATTTAACCCTGGTGGATATGCAGCATCAAATTTAAGCTGCCATTTCATTTCCTTCCTAAGTAATTCATTTTCCCAGTCTCCACCAGTATGCAAAACCTGCTGTTCCAAAATTAAAAAAAAAACTTATTAAAGTTTAAACAATATAATGAATGTCGAGCAAGTGCACTTTTATTATCCCTTCTTCTAATACTATAAATATGTTGATAAATCCTTTAAGGGAATTATTCGTTTTACCAATATGAAATGCATTGCATGAGCAGCAGAGTCTAATACTCAGGAGAAGGACAGGCTAGAAATGGTGTGGGAATTGTGGTGAGAGAGAGGCTTCAGAAGGCAGTAAGGGATATCATCAGAATTAGTGAAAGACTCATGGCAATTAGACTCAAGTGTAATGATAGCGCAGTATTCATAATATCATCCTGTGCCCCACAGCAGGGTTGTGATAGTGAGGAAAAGAGTGCATTCATACATTTGCAGGATCTACAATATAGTAGAACAGGAACTTGTGTTGATAATGGGTGACCTGAAAGCACATATTGGGACAGACAGAACAGGATACGAGGACTGCCTGAGTCCACATGGGTGGGGAAACAGGAATAAAGAAGGAGAGTTCTAGATTTCTGTCTGGCAAGTGGCTTGACAGTAACCAACATGTGGTTTGGATATAGAGACATTCTCAAGATCACATACAAGAGTGACCAACATGCAGCTCAGGTGGACTTCCTCCTAGGAAAGAAAGGGCACTGGGGTAGAATCAATGACTGCAAAAGTCATCCCCAGTGAAAAAAATTGGTCCACAGCACAAACCACTGGTTGTCACAATTAGCTGCAAGCAATGGTCAGATAAGGCTCTAAGGTCAACAGAGACCATGTGGAAGATCTGGAAGTTGATTGGAGAGAAAGAACAATCCAATGAATTTCTCAAGGCTGTAGCACCTTAAGAGGAGGAGGAAGCAGGTGGAGTTGAAGAAGAATGGCAGTACCTCAAACCAGCATATGTGAGGACTACAAAACAGATATATGGCTCAGCCAGGTACAAAAATAAGGTACATAAGGAAAGCTGGTGGTGGAATGCAGAAGTCCAGGAAGTCATCAAAAGAAAGAAAGAGTGCAAGAAAAAGTGGGATATAGAAAAGATGGACTAGGTTGGGAAGGAATACTTTTGGTTAACAAAGAAGCTAAGAAATGCGTTGCAATAACAAAGAACAGGACATTGGAGGCACTCAGCTAAGAAAGTAGTTGCAGTAGCAAAGAACAGGGCATCAAAGGCACTCTACCAGATTCTGGAAAGTGACTCAGTAAGTGGCACAAAGAAAATATATCTGGTTGCAAGACAAAGAAAGATAAAGAACATAATCAGACACCCTTCATAAGTGATGCTAGTAACAACCTGCTCACAGGACATCAAAGGCAGACGGCAGGCGTACATCCAGCAGATTCTGAATGAAGAAACCCCACAGAAGATGTACTTCCCCAGACACAGCCTACAATGAGAGAAGAATAGGAGCCCACCCTAGAAGAAGGAAGAACAGCACTAAGGAAAATGAAGTCAGGGAAAACAGCAGACTCAGATGAGGTCACAGTAGATAAGATAAAGATGCTGGGTGAGATAGGGGAGAAATGGCTCCTGAGGGTACTCATAGCTGTATGGAGAGAAAGGGGTATCTTAGATGACTGGAGAATAAACATATTCATGTCAGTGCACAACAACAAAGAGGACATGCAGAACTGTGGGCAGTGCAGATGTATCAAACTCCTGTCACATTGCATGAAAGTTCTGGAGAGGGTGACTGGTAAACAGATACGCAGAGTAGTAGAAAGCAAGATGGGAGATGAGCAGTTCTGATTCAGATCAGGATACAGCACAACTAACCTGACAGTTGCAGTGGCACTGATAGTTGAGAAGAAGCTAGAGATGAGGAAAGAGTCCAATTGGGCATTCCTAGACTTGGAGAAAATGTAAGACAAGGTCCCAAGAAAGCTGATTTGGGCAGTGCTGCCGTGGTTTAAAGTCTGAGAAACATTGGAACAATTAGTGCAAGCTATATGCAAGGACCCAGTGGCTCAAGTATGAACAGTGTTCAGCCTCACAGAGGATTTCCCAGTGGGAGTGGGCTTGCACCATGGTTCAGCTCTGAGCCCACTGCTGTTCATACTGGTGAAGGACTACATTAGCAAACAGGTTGAAGGGGACAGATCAACAAAGCTGCTGTATACAGACGATGTGGCATTACAGGCAGATTCTGAGTAAGAACTTCAGCAAAGGAATGGAATGCAAAGCTGAAGGCACATGGGATGAAACTAAGTACAGATAAGACAGGGATAATGGCAGCAGATTGGGGAATTCAAGAAGCTGAGAACTGAGATGGAAGGGAAGATAGTGCAACAGGTTAATAGCTTCAAGTATCTGGGAGGGGTGGTTGAGAAGAAGGGAAGTCTGAATGAAGAGGTCAAAGCTAGAATCAGAGGGCTGCAGCCAACTGGCATAGAGCGTCAAGTGTAGTGTATGACAGAATAATGCCAAAGAAACTGAAAAGTAAGGTGTACAGAACAGTGGTGTGACCAGTACTACTGTATGGTACAGGAACCTGGGCAGTAAAGGCAGAGTAGATTAGAAAGTTAGAGGTGATGGAAATGAAATGCCTGAGAAGGGTGGTAGGATGCTCAGATGCAGTACCTAACTTCTGGCTGAAAGTATTAAAATCTTTTCACAAAGATTTAGCTCTGAGTAAGAACTAATTATATGCACTCCCTAAATAAACACCAAGCTTGTTAACAACAGGATAATGATACTCTTCCTTAAGAGTGAACATGCAAGCTGTCCTACAAACTACAGACCAATAACTTGCCTTCCAGTGATGTATAAACTACATACTGGAACGGATGCTGACAGAGTTTATAGTTATTTAGAAAAAAACTCAATCATGGTAATAGATCAAAAGGGTAATAAAAGAAAGTCATATGGAACAAAGGATAATTTGTTGTTAAAGTCATAATGGAGAATTGTAAAAAGGGAAGAATCTAGTATGGCAAGGACAGATTACAAGAAAGCATTTGATAACATCACACATTCATGGATAACGAAATGCTTACAGATGTATGTGATACGTCCTACATTAATCAATTATATTACAGTGACCATGAAACAGTGTCAAACCACTTTGCAGCTAAACCATGATAAAGGGCAGTTTATTATCCCAGGGATAAAAATTCAAAGGGGGATATTCCAGGGTGACTGTCACCAATACTCTTTTATCTTGCCCTTAACTCATTAAGATTAGGCTATGGCTGCAATTTGGCTGCCAGAAAACAACAAAGTATAAAGACACTTCTTTTTGTGGATGATTTAAAATTGTGCAGTTCATCAGACAAGAAGCTGAAAGCACAACTGGAAGTGATCAAAACTTTCTCAGATGATATAAGAATGTTATCTGGTCTTGATAAATGTGCACATTTAAAGCAGGAAAGGGCAGCACCGAGAAAATATTAGTCTGGGACAGGAATGTGATATAAAGGAACTTGAGCAGGAGAACGTATAAAAATATCTGGGAATTGATGAAGGATTGACAATAAAATATGAACACATGCGAACAAAACTCAGTAAGGAATATTTTAGAAGGCTAAATTTAACACTGAAAATAGCCCTGATCTCTAGGAACAAAGTCCAAATTATAGACAATTTTCTCTTAGTGTCCTAACTTACAGTTTTGGGCTGATTGACTGACCCCAAAAGATATTGGATCAGTTGGACAGGAAAACAAGGAAAATGCTTCATGCTTATCAAATGATATATAAAAATCAGTGTATACCAATAGTATTCATTCCTCCTTCTGAAGGAGGTATGGGCCTCCTCAAAATTGATTAAGTGTATAGATCTACAATCATAGGACTGCACACATATCTGCTGACCTCAACAGATCTAAACATAGCGAAAGTTTTAAAACATGAATTTAGCAGAAGCATATTGGTGTCGAGTGGGCATGGAAATAAAACCAGAAGTAGACAAAAATCAGATAGCAACTGAATGTACCAAAAGCAAAAAGAATATACGAGAAGGCAAGAAATATGGATAAGGCATAGATATAGGTACAAGTGCAGAAAACTCCTGGAACAACCTCATGCCAATCAGGATCTGATACAGGAATGGTTAAGGAGAGGTGACTATAAACCAAATGATAAAAGCTTAATATTGGGGGCCCGGGATAGTGGACTATGTACATGTTGGTTTAAGAAGTCCATTGAACATGTGGGAGAAACAGACAAATGCAAGTTCTGTAAAGCAGAACTGGAAAAGTATTGTTGCTGGGTGTAATACACTAATGGCAAAGGGACTATATACGGAAAGGCATAATAATGTGGTAAGAGTGTTCTACTGGGGATTGTGCAAACATTACAATACTGAAGTAGTTAAGTATTTGAAACATGAGCCACAAATCATCATAGAGAGTGATGAAGTTTATATTATGTGGGATCACCCATTACCAAGAGCTCAAAAAGTAGATGCAAGAAAACCAGTTATAGTAGTCCGTGAAAAGAAGACAAAAGTAGCATTGATCATTGCAATTGCTACACCCAGTGATTACAGTGACTTAGGTACAGAGAAATACAAAGTTATAAAATACCAGGATTTTCAGGTAGAAACGAGGGCAGTGTGGAAGAAGGATACCCATACAGTTCCAATAGTAGTACAAGCAATGGGTCTCAAAAAAATAACAGTTTACGGTTGCATTTAGTTATGCTACTGATACATGTAACTCTGTATGATTTGCAGAAGGAGTCAGTTCTGGGCACATTGCGGGTGGTGCGAAGAGCACTTTTGGCTGACATCAAAGATTTCAACAATACTAATTTCCTGAACTTTAATCATAGCTTGATTAGGAATGGGGTCCATTCCCATCATGGTATTAGAGACCTAAAAGACTTGGAGAAATTAAACTGGATGAACAGTGCTGTTATTACATGGAAAGAGGAGTGCTACAAATGTGTGCATGGCTGAAATGACAGATGGCAGAACTAAGGAAGGCTTGCACTACTGTTGTTAGCCAGAATCAGGGAGACAGGCCCTAAATCAGAGACATTTGCTAACTATTGACACCACAAAAGTAGAAAGCAGGCAGAATAAGAGGACATAAATTGAAGCACATTTTCTGAAGTAAAATAAGTGAATAACTTTAATAATTGTGATTGTTTTTTCACTCTAATCCACCACCTATTTCTCAAATAATCACTAGTGTTAAAAGCAGAGGAAGTTTTTGAGCTAGAATCAGTGACAAACCTGTTCAACATATAAATGGAGAAGGAATGGGGTCAATAAGAAAGTAAAAAAGAGAAGAACAGCAAGCAGAGGTGAACACTGAAGGGTAATCATACAGCATGAATTATGGGGGAGAAAGGCAATTTTGGGGGGTATAGAGTCTCTTTTGTAACTCTTACATAAGTAGGAGAAGGTACTGAGGGCTTTCTGTGGCTAGAATAGAGTGAAAAGGGCATGCAACAGTGAAAGAGAGAAAATCAGACACAGACAATGACTGGTATAGTCACAAAAGTTAAGGAGGGTATTGGGTAGACACATACATACAGAGGACGGTCATTCAATGATGGTGAGAAATGGACATTGAAAAAGGAATGGATTATGACACATAATGGAGAAAACACACTAGGAAAAGGAGAACATGGTTGGCTTCCAAGCTGATCCAGAGGACAACAAACCCAGGCATCATTCACTTGGGTGGTTGATGTTATGGCCCAGCTGTCCCTCTAGAGGCCTCATTGCTATGGTATGCCAGTTGGGTGAGTCCACTCATTATGCCAGAATGAGCTCTATGTTGACAAGATGGGAGGGTTAAGGATATGATATTCTGAACAAAGGAAAACTCACAAGGGATGGACCATCAACAAAGAAGTATCTCACAAAAGTTAAACAGTTTTTGGTGTCACGTGCCAGCCAATGATATTGGCCCCTCATACCCAGGAATGGCTTGGCTGTGGAACCAGGCCAAACACCAACCCAATGTGTTTCAATAGGGGAACTAGCTTAGTAATGTCTGATACAGGAGCATTTGGCAATAATCAACAGCTAGGAGTAGGTAATGCTGGGTTTACCCATGGCTGGCATAATTTGATCATGAGGGTGAAGTCTAAGTCATCAAATTAGTAACTCAGCCATGGATAATTCAGCATTATCAACACATAGAAGTTGATTATTGCTATTATATAATGCTGTTGTAAAAAAAAAACTATTTAGAGTAAAGACATATCCTTCAACTTCTTGCTCCCATAGTGTTACACTCTTGTTTTCCATGACTGAGCCAAAGCTTGCACAGTGCTTTTTGGTAAATGCAGTTTCTGTCTTTTTTTTAAGGACTCAGTAAGGTGCATGCATCCTACTGTTTATGTGAGCATACCGGTGAATTCCTGATGTCCTAGTGGCAAATTTGGATTTTTATATGTTTTTGGTGGTTTGCTTTTTTATTTTAATGTGCATTTGAGGAAAGGGTGGATGCTTGTTTTGCACCTTGTTAGTAGTTCTGTTTCTTTTCTCTGCTTAGTGGACAGGAGAAAATGGCAGATGTAACCTTTGTTTTTAATAGCTGCAATAGAAGGGCATATTGTTATGAATAATGCTGGATTTTTAATGGCATGTTAACTGTTGTGGCCAGTCATCATGCACACAATGAATATCAATAAATTTTAGATTGTACCAAATAGCACACACCACTACACTACTAATGTGAGAGATTAACTAAGAACTTCTTGCATATCTCTCCTTGTAGGCACTTGTTATCTGAAAATGCAACACCCTGCATGAGAAGGTATATTTTCAAATATTTTGTATAGCACTGTTTCCATGTATACTCATATCCATGCCATAGAATGCTCTGAACACATATGCATAGGCTGTCAGTGGTGTCATGTGTGATCATGCTTTCATAGGTTCCACTGGTACTGGGTATGACACAACAGGACACAATGCTAGCTGGCACCTGCGGCTGATAATTCTGGCCACATACAAGGGACGCAGAATGACACATTAAAGGTGGTGGGGTACTGGGTGGACAGACTGCCTCACCAGAGCATAACACATATCCTGTACTTGAGAGTTCCCATATAGGTTTCACTTGTCACACCAGCCCATATAACATCTGACAATCATACTGTTTCTGAGGTTGGTATACCCACACAAGGGTAGAGACAGATGGGGATGTCGCACCACCATAACATCAGGTCTGGTGAAGAAGATTTGGGACAGAGAGGTAGAAGGCAAGAGGAAACAAAGGCATCCAGCAAAGAGGTGGATGGATTGTGTAAAAGAAGACCTGCGACAGTCAGGCATAAGTATTGAAAAAGGCAGGAGACTGTCACTGAATAGAGAGAAATGGCAGCAGTTGACGTGACACCCCAGCTCCATGTATAAATGGGAAAAAGGGGGTTGATGACGACGATGATGTTGCTATGGCTACAACGGTTAGAAACAACAGTGGATCAGTAACTTAGGCAAAGGCATTTGTCATGCATACCATTCTGGAGATGGCTAGTCAGCCTCTGAAGATCATGCACTCTGTGGCCATGGGAGGGTCTGGATGCAAGACAGTCATGCATAAGCCAGGCCAAGTTAGACTATAGAGACCACTAGTGTGACAGCATCACTGTTGCCTGTGGACAGATGATCTGCCACCATTGGTCATGAGCATTGTTTAAATCATGGACTGTCCAACTCCTCAGGCTCAGCATGTGAGGTGCCTTATCAGGGTGGGCTCTTATGATCCCATAGTTCTACCTCTTCCCAGCCTTGACCTGGATCAAGCCATGACAGAAATGGCCAGCACTCCTTTGGTCTGTCAGATGCACTGTCAGTATTCCTCCATGGGTACGGATAGCTGCACAATGCAGCAGTGTGAGTGATGGCTCTGATGGTGGCTACTAACATGGTTCTGTGCTGCTGTTCCCAGTATGATTCTCATCATGCATACCATGAATCTCATAGCTCCAAAAGGGCATACAGCATTTGAGCAGCACTAACTTTCTGTACTTTTGCTGTGTTAGGTGCTTTAACATGTATACTCTGTGCAGATAATTTGCATAGCGTTCTCTATTTTTGTGTCATTATGCATATAGTGCTACTTGGACCATTGTACAACCTCACTATCCATGTCTGTGCTTGGCTACTTGCAGCACTAATTTGTGCTGTGCAATGCTCTATGAACCCTAGTCAGTGAGTTCACATTAATTGCTGACACTGATTATTATTGTCCTTATATTTTTAATTGTTGTAGGCCTACAAAAGAGAACATGAACTAGTGCCTTAAATACATTCTTATACTTAGCTTAGCTTTGAAATTAAAGCAACTGTCACACAGAACGGTCTATTCTAGTTCCAAAATTACTTGGTGGTGGTTCCAGTGTATTAGTACCTGCACTGTATTTAGTGACACCCAAAGAAAAAGAGAGAGAGGCTTTAATGGGGGTTAGTTCTGCTGGGTAAAAGTTACAGACTGAATCCTGAAAAAAAAAGCAAAATTCGTTGAACACATTTAATTGCCTGTCCCAGATACAATTTAGATGCATGAAAATGCTTCCTGGCACATAAACACACTAAAATAAAAAAAGCAATTCCACAAGATGGGATGCATAACTTAGTGTTCAATCTCTTTTCGTAGTGGATGTTTTTGTATCTATAAGTTGGAATACTTGCTAATGGGTGGATGCCTATTAGCAAACAGGCTAAATCAAGGTACAGCTGTTCTTACAGAAGACGTGAGACCCAAGAGAAGTTAACAGTTTGAAAGTTTATTACTTCAGTTAGATAATAGCTTGCATCACTGCAGCAAGGCATGCTGTTTTAAGACTTGACCTCCTTGCGAAGCACAATGTCCAGTGCAGGTACTAATACATTGGAACCACAAAGTAATTTTGGCAATAGAATAGATTGTGCGGTGTGACAGTTGATTTAATTTCAAAGCTAAGCTGATACATGATTTGACACAACACCTGCAGTTTTTGGTTTACTTGTTTAAGTAAACTTTCTACATGCTCTTAAAATGGTAATTTGCTGCTAGCAATAACTAGAGCCTTGAAGTTTAACACAGCTTTCAGAGGGCTAACTGTACAAGCAATGGTAAAATAAGAACTTTCACTGCTACTTGTGCAGAAGTGTTTATTATATCATTTAACTCTGGTTTTACACTCATTGAAAAGTGTTCTGCTATCATGTAACTACTGACAGAGAACTGATATCTGAATGAAAAATGTGGAGTAAGGACATTGGTTCATTTGCCAGTTCACATGAGAATGGAATCAAATGTATATTGCATAAGGGAAACTTCTCTAGTACTTTTATAAAACATCTTTATTAACATCACGCATAGCATAGTGACATGAATACACATTCAGTTATAAAAGAGAAAACAGACCATTAAAACTTTGTTTTCATTTGTACACTTTTTACAGAAATTATTTTTTCTTAACAATTATTTAATTGAACAAAACATAGATTGTTCAAGTCCTGCCTCCCCTGAAATATCATTCTTCCCGAACATTATTCTGTAGGCATACCTCTCAACCTCTTAGCACAAGAAATGGGGACAAAGACCCAATAATACTACTCTTATAAACTTAAAAAGTTGCTAGAATAGCAGATTTTGCTATAGGATGCATTTTCTGAAGCATAAGAAGTCTGAAACTCAAATGGCTGTCATTACTTAGTGGCCACAATCCTTAGTGATTTGCATAAGACCACAAATTTTAAGAGGAAAAGACCAAAATAATGAGTGAAGAATCTGGATATTCTGTAAAATTCTTGACAGCTGAGCATTGCTTCCCCACAGATTCCATTTATTTATATGCCGTTTATTTCCCTTTTTTAAAGCTCCCAGTTTATTTATCTCCTTTACTACACTCAATAATTCTGTTACAGTTGGCTTAGTTTTTTATTTCCATTTCCAAGTAATTGTTTTGGCAGCTAACATCATTAAACTTAGTAGGGCTTTACTCTGTCCAGGCAATTCAATTTATATACCCCTGCTCAAAAGAATCATATCCTTAGACAAGATTATTTGTCTTTGTTGACCGGGAAAGTCAGATTGGGCTAAGCCCTGGAAGAAAAGCTCCACTGCAGTACATTTACATTAACAAGTGAATTTCAGACAGATCCAACAGTTACATTTCTCATGAAAGAACAAACATAATTACAATAAATGTATATTACAGGAAAGCATTTACATCAATTATAACTCTATACAGTTGTTCCATCTATAAAAGTAATTTGTTCCACCCCAGCATTTCTGACAAAATACTCCGTAGGAAATTTTAAAACTTTTCTAGTATTTGTACATATTTTACTGGTAAGTAAAAAGGATAGTTAATAGTCATATTCTAGTAATGACCCATGGGGAATCCCCATCTTCATGTATTAGGGGATATACTGCTTTCGTTCTCCTTATTGAGTAATTATGATATAACAGGAAGCTCTCAAATCACCAGTATGTGCAGTGTCTCCTATTCCCATTAGTTTTTTGATTTAATGGGGCCTTGAAATATAACTGCAGACCAGTTTTCTTTATTCATATTAGTGGTTATGTAGTTGGTCAGTCTGGCAATAGCTGTTTCATTGCAATGCCCAAGCATGAATCCTTGCCGAGTTTGATACTAGTGATTCTAGAAGGTATTGTGCTATCTAGTTGTACAGAGCTATTTTGCTTGTTTTAGCCATAAGGCTCAACTGTCCTGTGATTATAACCATTTAGTGGCTACTGTCTTTTCAGATAGGCATAGCTCCAAAAGGGCATATACCAGTGATCTTGGTTTCTGTCTTTTTTAATTTCTCCAAGTCTTTTGGGTTTCTAATACCATGACAGGAATGGATCCCATTCCTAAATCAAAGTATTATTAAAGTTCATGAAATTAGTATTGTTTCAGTCTTTGATGTTAGCCAGAAGTGCTCTTCACAGCACCCACAATGTGCCCAGTAATTACTCCTTCTGCAATTCGTACGGAGTTACATATATCAGTTGTTGTTGTGTCTTTCGGCTTTTCCCGGTTAGGGGTCGCCACAGCGGAACTCCGGTCCGCTAATGATTGGCAGTAGATTTTTACATGCTGAGTTGCCAGCCCTGATGCACAACCTTCAAGGAAGGTACGCCCATTCATGCATGTCCGAGTTACATGTATCAGTAACATATCTAAATACAATTATAGATTCTTTTTTATAAGACCTGTTGAACTGTCTAGGTATCTTTCTTCCACACTGCTCTTGTTTCTGCCTGCAAGTCCTGATATATTATGACTTTGTGTCTCTCTGTATGCAAGACACTGTAGTCACTGGGTGTAGAGATTTCCATGATCAATGCTACTTTTGTCTTATTCTCATGAACCACTATATCTGGTTTTCTCACATCTGTCTTTTGAACTGTTGGTAATGGGTGATCCTATGTGATGTAAACTTCATCATTTTCTGTGATGCTTTGTGGCTTTTCAGTGTTTTTCAACTACTTCAGTATTATAATGTTTGCACAATCCCCACTGCAGCAGTCTTACCACATTATTATGCCTTTAAGTATACAGTACTTCTGCTATTAGTATGTCACAACCGGCAACAAGGTGTGCAACTGTTTCCAATTGTGTTTTACAAAACCTACATTTGTCTTTTTCCCCCACATGTTCAATGGACTTTGTAAACCAATGTGTAAGTGGTCCACTATCTTGGGACGCCAATATTAACCTTTCATCTTTTGTTTTGGATTTGCCTCTCCTTATCCATTCCTGTATTTGATCCTGATCAACATGAGGTTGTTCCAGGAATTTTCTATACTTGCAACTATATTTATGCATTTTCCACATTTCTTGCCTTCATATCTGATCCTTCACCTTATATTCTTTCTTTTGTTTTTTGGCACATTCAGTTGTTGCCTGATTTTTATCTATTTCTGGTTTGCTTTCCATTCCCGCTTGACACCGATATGCTTCTGCTAGACTAAGCAGGGAAGTCATCTCAGATTTATTCTCCTCATGTTTCAAAACTTTCACTATGTTTGGGTCTTGTGAAGTCAGCAGATATGTATGCAGTCCCACGATTGCAGATCTATACATTTAATCAATTTGAAGGAGGCCCATACCTCCTTTGGAATGGGGAATATATAATCTTGGAATGCACTGATTTTTATAAGTCATTTGATGAGCATGAAAGGTTGCTTTTGCACATTTATCAAGACCTAATGACATTCTTATATCATCTGAAAAAGTTTTGACTACTTGTGGTTGTGCTTTCAGTTTCTCATCGGGTGAGCTATACAGTTTTAAATCATCTACAAAGAGAAGATGAGAAGTGTTTACACTTTGTTGCTTTCTGGGAGCCACATTATAGCCATGACTTAAGCTGTTGATCAGACAACTTAACGGGTTAAGGGCAAGCCAAACAGCAGCAGTGACAGAGTCACCCTGGAATATCCCCCCTTTGAATTTTTATCCCTGCAATAATAATTTATCCTTTATCATGGCTTAACTGCATAGTTATTTGCCACTGTCTCATGGTCACTGTGATGTAGTTTATCAGTATAGGTGGTATTTTATACATTTTTAAGCACTCTTTTATGCATGAATGTGGGATACTGTCAAATGCTTTCTGTAGTCTGTCCATAGCATACTTAGATTCTTCCCCTTTTTACAGCTCTCCAGTATGACTTTAAAAACAAATGATCCTTTTTTCTATATGACTTTCTTTTATTAACCTTTTGTTCTATTGCCATAATTGAGTTTTCTTATAAATGACTATTGACTCTGCCAGCATCAAGTCCAGTGTATAGTTTATACATCGTCGGAAAGCAAGTTATTGGTCTATCATTTTTAGGGTAGCTTGCAGGTTCACTCTTAAGTAGGAGCATTTTTTTCCTGTTGTTAGCCAGGCTTGTGTCTGTTTGGGGTGCACATATAAATAGTTCTTACTCATGGTTAAAGTTTTGTGCAAAGATGTTAATACCTTTAGCCAGAAGTTAGGTACTGCATCTGGGTCTGTGGTTTTCCAATTGGAGGCTTTTCTTACCTTTGTTTCAATCTCTCTAGCCATTACTTCATCCCATTTCATATCCTGTGCATTTGAACTTCTTATTCTTTTATTCTTTCTTTAACTTCTTCTATCCATTTAGCATCTTTGTTATGTTCCACATGATCTTCATAACTATTCCTCCAAAATGTATCTATTTCTTCTTTTTTGGTGGTCTTTCAATTCCTTTTACCTTGTTTCTCAGTTCTCTATAAAACTTTTTTTGGTCATCAATATATTGTTTATTTTGCTCCAAAAGGACAAATACCAGAGATTTTGGTTTCCTTAGAAACTCTGTTTATTAATACAGAAATCAGATATGCACTGTGGGTTCCTACAGCTGTAATGTACAAAGGAGGGAAGTAATTAACAGAAGCTGATCCATGTTTTTAAGTTTTTGATAGTAACCACTTTACTACAACATCCATGAGTGGCTGAGGACAGAAAGAAAAGTTACTGGGGAGTTTCACTGCTTTGCTTTACCTTTGGAAATCCACAGCCATCCTACCCCCACTGCACAGGTAACCACCATGAAAAGCCTTTCCAAAGCTAACTATGGCCTCATAAAAGCAGAGGTGACTAACCTCATGTCAGACATGCAAATGGAGACTAGTTGCAGGACAGCTGAATCAAACAACAATGCACTATGAACACGTACACAAATGCATGGATACCGCCTTACCCAATACAACCAGGACCCTCACCTCCAAAAAATGAAGCTGATCTGGTGGTCCTCTGCCACAAAGAAACTGTACAACAGAAGGTGGGAACTGATATAGAATAAGGTGAAGTCCCAAGACAGGAAATAAAACCTTATCAGCCTCAATGAATAGTTGAGATCTCTCCTCAAATACTACAAAGTTAGCTGTGAGAACAGACTTAGTGCACATAGTAAAGACAACCACAAGGCCTCATACAGTTATGTAAATAATCTCCATGGCAATACCAAGAATTGAGCTACTAGACAATGGTACTGAGAATATCCCTGGCTGTGTTCTACATGAACTACAGAGTGACCTGGCACCTTTCCTGTATGCTCTGTTCAAGCACAGCCTCTCCTCAGGCTTTGTCCCTACTGAATTGTGCACTGCTACAGTCACCCCTCCCCACAAACGAGGTGTAACTACAGACCCTGGGAAATACCGCCCCAAATACCTGACAAGTCTGTTATGTGAAGCTATGGAATGCATCATCATGCACCTAATAAACAGGGACATGGGAATCTGCAGACTCAGGATCCCACAAAGTTTACCTTTGTGAAGGGTAGGTCAGACCTGCTCATTCAACCTGGCCCACCTCTTGCCATCAGTAACCTGAGCTATGGATGAAGGCAAGGTGCACATACAGCTTACATTGATCTGGCCAAAGCCTTTGATAACATTCCCCACTCACTAAGCTCGGCATCAACCCCTATATCACTAGGTGGGAACAGAGGCACAAACACAGGGGTAGATTGGACATACTGCTGTCATGCATTGAGACAGTTGCAGATGTCACTGGGTTTGTGGTAACATCCTTTATGAGGAATATGTCATCGGTAATACCAATAGATGTGAGTATTTACTGACTGCATTCTCCAGAGTCCACAACTGATTTATCAAGGACACCAACTGTTTGGTGAACACACAAAACATGACAGGGAGATATGTGGCCAGTCTGTGGACAGTGTGCCAGTGGAGAGGTATGTCAGAGACATATCACTTTTTGTCGTGACGTCACACACTAAATGCATGTCCACACAAACCCTGTCAATCTATCAATCCACCAGGTGTATAACAGCACTGATGACATGGAATCTGTTCACAACTCTGGGGATATGTCCCCCATGTTGGTTGGCTGTCTTCACATGTCCTCTCCTGTGATGTATTACCACCCATTGTATGTGAATCTGTAGGCCACCACCTCTGTAATGTCCCTCACACAGGCAAGGAAATGGGGCAAGGCCCACATTAAGGAATGTCCCATATGTTGGAATGAGCAGCAGTGTCCAGGCCCACAGCACAATAGAATGTGGGCCCCTACATAGTGGTATGGCCGTAGCAATACCTGACATCTGCACATCTGTACAGAGGACAAACAGAAAGTAGATAGCCAACAAGTTATGCATTAGGATGAATGTTTTGAAAGCTACATGTGTGAAACTGAAAGGTATGCCATTACTTCATGACAGCAGTCCTCAATGACATGTCCAAAGAACATAGTAGTCTACAGTTAATATCAACATATCAGATCAATATCCAATAGGAGATACATATAAACATACAGCTCACATCTAGAACAAGATACTCAGTACTCAGAGTCCAGCTTTGCATGGAGGGGTGTATCGTTCCAGTACTACAATCTGCAATCTACTCTTATTTGAAAAAGCACTGTTAAAAGTACTAATGTAATGATACCACGTGTTAAACTATTTCTGCCAACCAGTGCACTGTAGCTGGTGTAACATGCAAGTGTGACAGCATATAACTTGGGATACTACCCATGTATGAAACAAATCCAAAGAGAAAAGATTGTGGTACTACCCATGTATATCCAGGTGTCTCATACAGTATACTCACACCCCTTGCTACTGTAATGACAGCACATAGAAGCAGGTTATGTATAAGGAATTAAGTACACTTATTAAAGATGTCATTACCCTGCTATTTTATCTGACTGGAATATGATCACTGGTTACCAGGGTTGAGCTATGCTTAGCAGGTTTCAGTATTGCTTAAATGCAAACGCTAAGCAGATTTGCACACCAATAAGCGAAGCCTACAAAGTGTAAGTGCCTACTCGTTTAACCATACCTTAGCACTGCTTACCATTGGGCAAACCGCGCAAACACGTTCAAAGCTGCTGAAAACTG